>NW_022883767.1:0-25365 GCF_011952255.1 Bombus vosnesenskii
CTAATCCTAAAATAACAACCTCCTAAATAATAAACAAGTGATAAAACCTGTTATAAATAATAAACCTTACCTGGAATAATCAAATCCTAACTAATCGAAAATAAAATAAGGCAAGCAATTCTTAATCTTTCAAGTAATTTTTCCGAAAACACAGAAAGATAGAGAAATTAAAAAGACGCAGCACAAACTGCAGCACAATGAAAGTTTCGGAGCGATGAATACGATCGTATTAAACTAAATAATTTTCAAAAGTGAAATTACACTGAAACGTATATCGATGATATTTGTCATTTCTACGATCTGTTTCGCTTGATCGTGCTTCTTTTCTGATGTAAATTCAATTTATAATACGAACTAAGTTTCCTTTATTATTATTAGTCCGGCGTCTTTTTAATTCGTCACTTCTTTTATTTCAGAACAATGACGGGCTCCAAGATGCTGTTCGGATGTTTGGCGTTAATTGCTTTTCTGCATCCATTAGGTCACGTTTGTACTTCGAGTAGTACAGCTCAAGGTTTGTACTTCGAGTTGTCTTTTTCCATGCACTTCAAATTCCAATACGATCTGGTCACGTGGCCTTCGTACAATTTCGAAATTTTACCTGTTTTGGTAATCGTCAATGAAAAAAGAAGTTATGCGTGACCTCAACACATTGAAACAATTTTTATGATTTTTTATTTGCCGGTTGGTCAGCAAGTTAATGGAAAAATTTCACTTAACTATTCGCGTTAATTTCTTCGGTTTAACTTTTGGGAAATGCTTCGTTCGCTTCGGGAATATTCCAACGATTCGTTTTACGTACAAAATAAGCATGATAAATATTACATCACGGTAATGTAATATCGGAATATATTAAAGGTGTAATTTTGTCCGATTAATTATAATTTATTAATAATGGATTGAAAATACAGATATTAGTTAGACGGAGAAACGATGTTTGATTAATAGGAAAACTAAATGCAACGCTCGTATTTACATCAAATAACTTGACAACTATTTGGTAACTCTCTCTCTCTCTCTCTCACTAGCAACTCTAACACTCGACAACACTCGCAACTCAATTCTAACGACTCTATGCTTCGACGTCTCGATCAACTCTGATTCTCGCAACACGCACACTTTTCGGTTCGCCTTGAATATCGAAACCGTCCTTCTTCTAACGTTGTCTATTGTTTCCCTCATACCTATGTAAAAACTACCAACTACGTGCCTTTAGTCACGTAGGCACTCTTAAATGTAAACGAACCACAGAAACACGACGTACACGGTTTTTCTATTTTCAGCCGATCTCCAATCAAAGCTATTCTACGATACTACAATCGGCCTTTCCTGGCAATCACATCTGCCCTCAGATGTGCTCATCAGCGCCGCTCGCACTTACATCACTATCATCAGCATTCCACCATTTCATGTGATCGGCTGCCGTGGAAGTTGTACGTGGCCCTTCGTGCTCCCCCTCTCGCTGCACTATGTATCGGTCATTTCGCAGGACTTTTATCACCCGATACGGTCCAAGAAACTTCGGATGCAGCTTTAGCCCGGGACCCCTCTGCATCCTCTCGATTGCCACTAGATCTCCCGTCCTGTATGCTGTCGCCTTCTTGCGTCTCCTGTTATACGCCCGCTTGTTTCGGATTTGGATCTTCTCAATCCGTCTCTTTGCGTCCGCACGCAGCTGATCTCGTTCCTCTTGGAACACCGCGGCCTGTTCGTCCTCGATGCTACTGCTCCTCTTTCGCTCTTCCTCTATCTTCCGCTCCGTTGTTTGTTTACCCATTTCACTCTTGTCAGGGGCTTTGATCGTCGTGGCAGCATCGTGACATTTTCGTAGGCTCGGTTCGTACATGGAAGACGTTAACAACTTACCATCTCTTCTTTTTCGAAGGTCTTCACGTTCATCGTGTCCTCGACAATCCCATCGTCGTCCTCGTCATCCACATCCTCTGTATATCGATATTATTGGAGGGATTCCGCACGTGCGACTTCCCTTGTCTTTTCGTTCGCCTTGCATTCACTCTCTTCGAGTCTATCCGAAAACTTAAAACAACACCCGCAACGCTATCCTTCTCAGTAAATTCGCAAATATCATCAACAACATCCTGTTGCTGTTGTTTAGCCAGATTCTTCCTCCTCGTGATGTTCGCTAAGTCCTCCTGCTGGCCGCAAGAATCCGACGAGGACACCATCTCTTGGTCCACTTTACCAATCACCACGTGTCTTGCCACTATTCTCCGTTCCTCCGACACTTGCTGCACAGCTGCCCGATACTTCTTCAAAACTTCTGCTAACTCTTCTTTATTTTCTTCCAATTGCGACAGTAGCTCAGTTCGTTCGCGACTAGCTACATTAACACGATCTTCTGCTTCGGAACGTTGCCGCAGTACTTCCTGCAACGAAGCCTGCGTCTCATTCGGTTCTTGCTCCAGTGCCTGTTTCGCTTTAACTGCAACTGCTCTAGCGCATTCTGCATCTTCTAACTGGTTCTTCAGCTGTCGTAAAGCTGCTTTACCCGTCGAGTCACCTTTCGATCTCTCCAGCATCGTTTGAGCGTCTCTTAGCAATGCTTTGGTTCTCTTCAAATCTCTTTTTAGCCTATGTTGCATGTCCTTAACGTGTGACAAATCTATCTCACTCGCCTGTGTCTCTACATCTATCTTGAGGACTTCCGGACACTCATCGGGATTTTCGTCCTTTATTCTACTAATAAAAGATTCTCCCCCTTTTATACTTATTTCAACAGTGTCCAAAAAGTCTGCGCCAATAATAAGCGAATGTTGCATCACTGTGTCTGGAACTACGTGTATGGTTATACAGTACGACTCATTGTCTATAATAATGTTCGTCGAAAATTTCCCGAGCGTAAAATTCCTTCCGGAACCGACACCGCGAAATCCAACGATTTCCCGACTTAATCTGGGCGCTCCGATTTTCACATGCTGATCTGCTCGCATTAGAGTCAGCTCACTACCGGTGTCTATCAACGCGCTCAATTCGAAATTTTCCATCTTAACATCCTTACCACGCCTTGTTTGTAACGACCGAAACACGCTGTAAACTTTTTTTGAGGGCTCACCCAAATTGTCGCAACTTGATGCCATGTGTCCGTACTCCCTACATTTGAAGCATTTAGGTCCTCTCGACTTGCTCGGACACTCCGCACACACGTGCTCCGCATCACCGCAATTGTAGCATCGCGTCTTCCTCGCATCTCCAGATCGACCGGGTTCCTTGTTCCTCTCGGTTTCGGACAGCTTCGCCACCGGCTTTACCCTGTTACTCTTCGGCTCCTCAAATTTCGTCCTCATCTCCATATCTCTTTTTATCGCTTCGTAGCGCCTGAAACGCTCTTTTAATTGCTCGATATTCCTGGCTCCGTATAGCACAGTCTTGTTCGCGACCTCGTCGGGAATGCCTTGAATAATGTAGTCTATCAAGGATTGCGTATCAACCCTTCCTTGTTTTGCAATCCCGCACATGTGATACATATATTGTTGCAGACTCTCATCTGCTTTCTTCTTTCTATGGGATAACTCGCCATGTATCTGTTGGTCGCTTACTACATTTTCAAACTCATTCCTCAACGCCTTTTTTAGCTTTGCCCAGAACTTCGCGCATCGCTCTTGTCGTACGAAGGCCTGAGCGGAGCCTGCGAGTAATTTCTTAGCATAGGCCACCATGTGGGCGTCTGACCAACCCCACACTTCTGCCATTTCCTCGAAGTCTTCCACCCACTGATTTACACTCAGCAGATCATCCCCGCTGAATTTCTCTAATGAGTCTTCCACGTCTTTAAGACTCAACATCGAACCGACGCATACCTTCTGCTGATACTCATCGCGGTCCTGATACACCGCTCGCGTGCCTTGTTTATCGTCCTCGCCTTCACTTTCGTCGGAGCTCTCTTCTTCCGACGATACATCGTCTCCTTCTAGGGCCGCCTGTAGCCGCGCGCGTAGTTCGGATTTTCTTCCCGTTACCTTCAACCCCAAGCTAACGAGACGCGCTCTCAGCTCTTTCGTCCTCAGCTTCTCGAGGTCTTCCTCTCCCTCTTGACTGCGTTCGGCTCTCTGCTTGCTTCTTAGATCTCGCTGGTTTGTTGGTTCTTCGCCACGCTTCGAATCCTTAGGAATAGATCGACCAGGTTTGCACGCTCTGTTCAACCTGGCAACCAGCAGTGATCTCGCACCGGATATAGGCAGATTCATCTGTGCGAGCTTACTCCTCAGCTCCTCCAGCGTCAAATCCTCTTCACCCGACAATCGTTCGTCTTCAACGTTTGCCATTTTATTCTATTCTTTTCTACTCTCGCACAAATAGCTCCGTTAAATCGTATCGTTTCTCTGTCTTATTCAATCCCGGACGAGCCCCCACTTGTAATATCGGAATATATTAATAATGGATTGAGAATACAGATATTAGTTAGACAGAGAAACGATGTTTGATTAACCGGAAAACTAAATGCAACGCTCGTATTCACAACAAATAACTTGACAACTATTTGGTAACTCTCTCTCTCTCTCTCACTAGCAACTCTAACACTCGACAACACTCGCAACTCAATTCTAACGACTCTATGCTTCGACGTCTCGATCAACTCAGATTCTCGCAACACGCACACTTTTCGATTCGCCTTGGATAGCGAAACCGTCCTTCTTCTAACGCGTTTTTAAAACGCGATGGCGCTATCACTTTCTAAAAGCGTCGTCTTTACATTTCCGATGGCCACGGGCACATCCGACTGCCAGATATACAATGTATTATAAGAGTATCATTACCATACTTTTCATGAAAAGAGCAATTTTTCTTGATAACTATACTCTGTAACATAGATTGAAGTCGCTGATTTGATCCCTCTGATATCGTTGTCTTATGAGAGTCTCGCCTGGTCTTGATTGGTTCTGTTGACTCTTATCGTTGTGAAAAATCGATTCGTTGTGTACCTTTTTTGTATAGAGAATTATTTTGTGGTAGAATATAATGTTGTAATATTTGTGGTCTTGACTTTACTAATTTTGTCACTGAGCCGCTCTTTGGTTCGTTGAGCGATTCATATTCCGCATATATTCCGTACTTGCTTCGCTTGGTACTTTTATAATTTTCGCAGTTACAATAAAAAATTTAATTCTTAACAGATTAAAGATTTAACCTCTTGCTTTATAGTGTACAATAATTTTTTTTTTTTGTATAGGTTATGTGATCCATAGTTTGAGTAAGTAGTACATATATATATATATATATATTACGTGACAAGCTTTCATTTCAATCTATATTTAAGATTAATATTTTATCAGTTTCTGTTCGTAACAACATCGAAGTAGTCAATAAGTTTGAAGAGTATAATTAAGGAAGTTATGAAGCAAGAGGTTAAGAACAAATTCTGAAAGAGGTTATGTACAACTCAGTAGTACTGCTTTACATTACTTTGCGAATTACTTTTCAAGCATAAAAATAGTTTAACAGCCACTTATAGTTACTTCCTTACCATTACATTCATTAAATTCGTTTGATTTTGTAAACAAAATAACCACGCTGACCAGTCTCTTATTTAAAATAGAATTATTTTGTCATATATCCAACAGTTTACTTTCTCTTCGTAAATATTATTAATAATTTTATCAATTTCGTATACTTCCATTCTTCGTATAAGTGACAATGAATCAGAAGAGTTTCATAGCAATATTGAACAACATACAGTCAACTACAACACCATTAGATACATCCACCATACAGTCAACTACAACACCATTAGATACATCCACCATACAGTCAACTACAACACCATTAGATACATCCACCATACAGTCAACTACAACACCATTAGATAACAACAATACAATAGATTATAATTTTCTCCGTGTCATTGATTCATCATCATCATTTTCCATTTTTTTAGCATATGTAAAAACGTATCTGACGTAATCTTACCTCGCTCTTTGAGTACAAAAATCCATTCAAATGAAGCAAAGGGAAAAGGAATAAGAAAACAAACACTCACATACGAATCTTCATTACATAACTGTATGTACTCCTCGAGGTATAATTACTCAGACACGTTACAGCGTACCTTCTTCGTTCCCTGATGGCTGATGTTGATCGTTGACGTTTATAATGAAAGAATTTCGTCAACGGCGCCATCTGGATCCTTGTTGAAAAATTAAAATAGCCGCAACAGCACCATTAAGCTCATCACCCAGAGTAGCTCCTGTTGCTGAGTCGTGGAGGAATTCTTATCATCAACGACAAAAACTATACCAGTTCCGGTAACGTTCTTCAGATGGTCCAGGCACTCGAACTCGCAACATCGCTCTCCAACACGGAATTTCTTGCATGTCTGTAGCAAAAAGAAATCGAATCTGATCCGTCGTATCGAGTAGTCCAGTGATTAGGGGGTTTCGGTGTTAGTTGTCTCTTTTGCTATATCTGTCGCTACATTTTGCTATTTCCTCTTTGACTGTAGGTATCTTGAGGTCGCGATGGATGGTTTCGTTGGTAACATACCAAGGTGCGTCTATTAAGGCTCTTAGCGTTTTCGATTGGAATCGTTGTAGTATTTCGATGTTGGAGTTACTTGGACAGCAACAGCTGGTGATACTGTCATACACCTCCATTTATAAACTTTCGAAAATCGATGTGACCTTCAAACTTTAGTGTATTCTGTTTCACAGCACAAAATGTTTCCGAAACGTACGTTTATTGTTACAATAAACTTGACTAGTGGCTCTGAAATACTATCCTTGAAAAAACAATGGGGAAATTGGAGCAAAAAACAGAAGGAAATAAACAAAGACCTTGTTGGTTCGTAAAAATAAAATATGCTACAGGAAAAACTTTTTCCAACGGATTGAGATGCGACAAGCTTTAAAAGCTATGACGCGAATCGAGCGTTTGTCTACAAGAGCGCATTTTCGGTGGATATATATGTCGGAATGACATTGGGGATAGGGTTGTCGGTGTTTGAGGAGTCTTCATTGAAGCCATCGTTGCGGTGTAACGAAGATACGATTTATTGACACAGGTATGAATAACACAGGTTTGACAATCTACCACGGCGGTGAGACGTCAGGGACACTAGTGACAGTGGTCTCCGGTTCAATAACGAATCCGCGGCCAACGGGATGACAGATGGGCGTTCTCGCTGAATCTAAGTCTGACTCGTAAAAATAATTGCTGAGCGTAAAGACGTTACTCTTTGGTCGACGGGAGCGCGTAAAAGAATGCCTTTCCCGTCCCGATGATGCCACAGAGGAAAACTATAACGGAGTGTGTCTAAGGATACGAGATCATCGGATTCGTCGAGAAAAGCCTTCGTTCAGAAAGTAAAGGAAATTGACGTTGCTGCTAATTGGTCAATCTCCATATCGGTGGTTAGAAAAGTATGCTAGCCGCCCTCGAGAGAAAGTTGTTAGTGGGAGACGCCGCTCGTTGAAAAATATGTCTCCCCTATCTTTCCGTAGTTGGGACAAAGACCGCTTGTCTGTTTGAAGGACTTTAGTTAACTAAACCTTAAGATTTATAACAGGCCCTCGGGCTAGCCGAACATGTACTGCGGAGACGCATCGACATCTGGCAATCATCTTACTCGAAGAATAGGGTCTGCACGTGGCGAGCCACGGGACAGAAACCGTTGGAATGTTTACTGTCGCGTGTCGCCACAAATATTTCTTTTAAGGAGAGCTATAGAATTACTCCATACCTTTGTTAGGCAAAGCGTTCATCCCGTGACCGCGGCTACGTTCGGAGACTGACTGCCGCCTCGAGCCCAAGCTCATTATCACAATTCTCGAATAATTACAATCGGGTTGAATAACTACAATTGTTCAATTACAGCTATAGTAGACTCTAGGTTGCAATGTTGCGGGATTATCCAAAATTCCAAAGGCTCCGGTGTTCTTTCATCTCCGGCACGGCCATCCTGACTATCACACGTCCTCGTGTGTAACTAAAATATCGTATTTCTTACATTAGATCCGATACAACTGACATTATTTGCGATTTAACTAAATGTCCAAGTAAGTCAAGGGTCCAGTGCAATAACAAAGTTTCGTTCGGAGGTTTGACAACAGAAAAATAAAAGAGAATAGGAATTTGTAATGTTATAATTTGTATTCAAAGTGTTAGGTGCGTTCTGTGAGTCGCCAGTCAGACCGTAATGACACAACAGATCATTTTCGATTTCGTACACCGGTGAACCTCAGTTTGTTGGATCATATTGCCACGTTGGGTGCATTACACCCAGAAAGCACGTAAGCCCACTCAACGGGTTACAACAAAAGCACGTAAGCCCACTCAACGGGTTACAACAAAAACACATCAACCCACTCAACGGGTTACAACAAAAGCACATAAAACCACTCGGTGTATTACTATGACCACAACGCAGTGTTAATGATCCTCTGAGGTCAGTGTACTTGCATCGTTATTGTCACCGCCGTTGTCATCACCGCAGACGTCTAACTCAGCAGGGACGCAACCTTCTGGCATTTTTCTCAGTCTGTCGTGTCTGTCCTTATATGATCGTTTGCCGTCTAAGGTTTTTAAGGTATATCTATCTCCTTCCAAAATCTCGGCTATTACGAATGGACCCCTGAATTTCGGATCTAACTTCGTCTGGTTTCTTTCCTCGTTTTTACGTAACACGAAATCGCCAAGGTTGAACCTAACTATTTTAGCTTTGTTTTTGTCGAACCTATCCTTATCGTATTTGGCGCTTGCTTCTATATTCTTTATCGCCTGCTGTCTTACATGGGAGATATTTATCTCTCTTTCTTCGATACTGTCGGGTAGGGATAAGCCGTAGGGTCTCGCTGTTTTACCGATTAGTAGTTCCAACGGGCTTGACTTAGTCACGCGGTTGGTGGTACAATTTAAGGCCAGTTGTATTTCCCCGATCGCGTCTTGCCAGGACCGCCCGGTGGTTTCTATTGTTGTGAACATGTTTTTTAGCGTACTCATCATACGCTCTACCTGCCCGTTGGCCCTACTAGCTCCGGTCGCAATTAAATGGAGTTTAATGTGTTTATCTTGACAAAAGTCTCGAAATTCTTTGCCCGTAAAACATCTTCCCTGATCCGCTATTATCCGGCAGGGACTGCCGAACAAAAATATAGCGGACTTAAGCGCTTTAATGGTGTTAATGGAGTCTAACTTACGGGTATGGTGCAAGTATACGAACTTGGTGAAGGCGTCGACCAACGCAATGACGTATTCCTTCGAATCGTTTTTACCGCTTAGTTTGCCCGTTATGTCCATATGAACCGTATGCCAAGGTATACTGGTCTTAGGTATGGGGTGTAATTCGGCTTGTACTCTACCCGAACTTGCCTTTGAAACTCGACAAGCATGGCAGTTCTCTACGAATTTGCGAACATACTTCGCCATTCCTTCGAACCAGTAATACTCGTACAGTTTCTCAAGCGTTTTATCCCAACCGAAGTGCATAATGGACTGGTGCACATGGTTAATAACGGACCACCTAAACCCTCTCGGAACGATGGGCAGGCAGAGAGTTCTACCTTTTCTCTGTATTTTACGATGAAGGGTGCCGGACCGTAACTCATACGTATTCGCGACGTCTTCCGCGAGCCCTTCGTTCTGTAATTTATCGACGATCTCGGAAATTTGTGGGTCGCGACGTTGTTCCGCTAGTAGCCAATCGTCGGAGATTTCGGTTAGGTTAATTTCTTTCTCTACGATTTTGCTGAACGTACTGCGATCCAAGTCTACGGGATTTCGCGAAAAGAAATCTACGTGGGCCATCCGTTTACCTTCCCGGTACCTAATGTCAAAGGTAAAAGTTTGCAGGTAAGCCCACCATCTGTAAACCCTGTCGTTCAAGTGTACCTTACTACTGGATGCTTTCAGGGAGTTGCAATCGGTGACAACGAGAAATTCTCGTCCGTGTAAATAATGACGGAAGTGCTTGACGGCGTTTACAACTGCTAACGTTTCCAATTCGTAGGAATGATACCTAGATTCCGCAGGGCTAGTCCTTTTGCTGTAATACTCCACTACTCCACTTTTACCTTCGACCCTGTGCATTAAAATGGCTCCATATCCTTCCGAGCTAGCGTCCGTATGTAGTTCTATGGGGTAATTGGGATCAAATATCATTAGCACCGGCGCGTCAGTCAGAGCGGAAATTACCTTTTGTCTTATCTGTTCGTGCCTATCCGTCCAAGGTATATTCTTGTTACTCGAGGTAAGTGCATACAGGAGTTTCATTACTTGTGAAAATTTGGGAATGAAGCTTCGGAAATAAGAGGCCAAACCTATGAATTGCCTAAGTTGTGTGACGGTCGACGGTGCAGGTAGAGAACTCAAGGCTTGTATTTTACCCGGGTTTGGACGGATTTCTCCGTTACGAATTACGTATCCCAAGTAGAGTACCGATGTCTTTAAAAAGGAGCATTTCGAAAAGTTAAAGGAGAATCCGGCTTTCACGAGGGTATCTAATACGGTGCTCAACCTTTCTAGAGCTTGGTCTACTGAGTCGGCAATAATTAGGACGTCGTCCAAGTAAACAACAACGAACGAATACGCGAGGTCGCCTAAGGCGTTGAGAATGGCCCTCTGGAAAACGGATGGTGCATTTTTCAATCCGAACGGCATAGTCACGTACTCTTATTGCCCGTCGGGTGTAACGAACGCCGTATATTGCGTCGAATTAGGATGAATGGGAATTTGGTGGAATCCACTGGCCATGTCCAGGCTAATGAAGTATCTCGCCTTCTGCAATCTCGCGATTTGATCCGCGATGAGGGGTAGGGGATACCGGTCTGCGACAGTATTTTTATTTAATGCCCGAAAATCTACGCACAGTCTATCTGAGCCGTCTTTCTTCTTTACAAGTAAGATAGGGCTCGCGAACGGTGAGTTGCTCGGCCTCACGATTTTTGCTCTAATTAACTCGTCTATTCTCTCGCGCACTATCCTACGCTCTTCTTCGCTAAGTCGGTAGGGACTTCTTTGCACGGTAACATTAGGATCGATTAACCGTATTTCCAACTAGCCCGTGCTTACGCGAGTACGTAGGAAGCCCGTAATGAATGAATCTTTGAATTTCTCGAGGACAGAAATTAACCGACTTTTATCATTACCAACCACGTCAGTGTCAACCGCATTGATATTGATTTCGTCCTCGGGGGTTTTACTACAGGCATTAATAGTCTTCGTTTTACAAATATCGACGCTATTCCGTGTAATAGTTACATCAAAACCCTGGCTTAAGATCTCGCGGCCAATCATGATATCATAATGCAGGTGACTATCGGCCAGAACGTGGAAGGTTATCTCCAATGTAAAACAGTTAATGCGTACCGTAGATAAGATCTGGGATGTACTCTTAACGCAGGTGTTTCCTATTCCTCGCATAACTACTATATCTGTCGTTCTCCTACCGGAGAATTTCGGAGCGACAGATTCTCTAATTAATGAGCACTCGGCTCCGGAATCGAAGTAAAATAGGAACGACTCACCCAGATGACTTAAACTACCGGCTGGGGACTCCACCACGCAGGAGTTGACTTTACGCTCATCCTTCGGGCCTGGTCTACCGTCCCGTCGCGCCGGGCAGTTAGGTGCGATATGGCCTTCCGCATTACACCTGTAGCAAACCGCCTTGGACGGTGCAGCCGGTCGGTTTCCTTCCTGGCGTCGTGCATCCCTCTGCTGTTCGTTCTGCATCCTCTTGCGGCAGTCCTTTATTCTGTGTCCGAGAGTACCACAGTAATGACACCTCGTCTGGTGGCCCGATAACTTGCGTCGCTTAGCTTCGGGTTCCGCCGGTGCATATCTCGGCGAAAATGTCGACTCTTCTTCGTAACAGAAGGGTCGCATTTCGCTCAGGAATTGGTCCTCCGTTCTGATATCGCTCGTGAGGGCCAATCGTTTAAGACGTTGGTCGTGTGGAATTAATATGTAGAGAGTGACAGCGTTAAGTATTTCGTCTAGCGTAGAATGTTGCCACCGCGTCTGCAGGAGGGAACGGACACGGCCGGCAAACGCCCCCGTGGATTCGCCCGCTCCCCGCGGTTCCCTGGATACCTTGATTAACGATGAGGACGTCGTCTCTCGGCCACCGAACTGTGTAAGGAATCGTTCCTTAATTTTAGGCCAAGTAACTTCTCCGTTTCCCGTCGTTCGCGCCAGCCAATGTGCTGCAGAACCCTGTAGAGAGTCACTTAAGGCAGAGTGTAGTGCGTCATCTCGCAGGGGGTTGTTCTGTAGAGCCCTACTAACAGCCGCGCACCACGCGGCTGGGTCGGCGCCTGCGACTTCTGGGTTAAAATGTGGTAATTTGGTGATTCCCGTATTTGGTCGTTGCATTAGCGTATGAATTAGGTTGTTCATGACAGCGACCTGCCCTTCCAGCGTTCGCAACCGTTCTGATCCCACGTCTGATGTCGGATCATCATTGGAAATGGGGTTGTGGGCGTCAAATGAATCTTCTCGAGGATTAGCCATTGATATGGTACACACAGGCGTAGTTTATTACAATGATAGTATTATTACAGTCTTAACAATTGATCACGGCGGCTCGGCACTCGCGACACTAGTGACGATGCTCTCGGGCTAAATAACGAATCCGCGGCCAACGGGATGACAACAGAACGTACTCACAAAGTCTAAGTCTGAGAATAATCACTGATCGCGAAAGCGTTACTCTTTGATCGATGAGATCGCGAGCGAGAATGCCTTTCCCGTCCCGATGATGCCACAGAGGAAAACTATAACGGGGTGTGTCTAAGGATACGAGATCATCGGATTCGTCGAGAAAAGCCTTCGTTCAGAAAGTAAAGGAAATTGACGTTGCTGCTAATTGGTCAATCTCCATATCGGTGGTTAGAAAAGTATGCTAGCCGCCCTCGAGAGAAAGTTGTTAGTGGGAGACGCCGCTCGTTGAAAAATATGTCTCCCCTATCTTTCCGTAGTTGGGACAAAGACCGCTTGTCTGTTTGAAGGACTTTAGTTAACTAAACCTTAAGATTTATAACAGGCCCTCGGGCTAGCCGAACATGTACTGCGGAGACGCATCGACATCTGGCAATCATCTTACTCGAAGAATAGGGTCTGCACGTGGCGAGCCACGGGACAGAAACCGTTGGAATGTTTACTGTCGCGTGTCGCCACGAATATTTCCTTTAAGGAGAGCTATAGAATTACTCCATACCTTTGTTAGGCAAAGCGTTCATCCCGTGACCGCGGCTACGTTCGGCGACTGACTGTCGCCTCGAGCCCAAGCTCATTATCATAATTCTCAAATAATTACAATCGGGTTGAATAACTACAATTGTTCAATTACAGCTATAGTAGACTCTAGGTTACAATGTTGCGGGATTATCCAAAATTCCAAAGGCTCCGGTGTTCTTTCATCTCCGACATATATATATATTAATATATTATCATGAAATATACCAGCATATGTTTCTTAATATTATATGACTCTTTTATTTGTGCTTTTACTCCTTCATAAAGAGTCTTAGAATTAAGAAGAATCGATGCCCATTTGTGTGGAGCCCAATTATCCTCTTTTATCTCAAGTGCTTCAAGTATTAAATCATAAGCTTCGAAAATTAATTTCTTTCCATCCACTTCACTCACAATTTTAGACAATTTATACATGGCTCTACACAAACGCCATATAATTTCAATATCACCGCTATCCTATAAAAATATTCAATTTTATTATCTACATTTATAAGTGATATACATAATGTCATTACTTTATAATTTATTAGAGGGTCATGTATTTCCTGGTATTGTTCTTGCTCGTATAATGCATCGGCTTTTGCTATTAGAACTTCTTTTGTAGTTATGATTGCTTCGTTGTCACCTCTCTTTTTTGTAAGACCCCAAATACCCATAGCAGTGAACGACGATATGGTACATAATTTTGTTGTTAACATGTACTAATTGCTGCTCTAATAATGAAAACTAATTGAATAATTTTGTATAATATATTAAAATTTATAGATCTGTGGCGGCACGGGCCACGGAACTTTTCAACGGCTCCGGATGCAAAGCGCGACGCCGCCAAAGCGCAACACCGACGTGCCCAATGTACCATCGATATCGTCACACTCTTTCCGCCGAATTCTCGGAAGAGCATACACGTGCCAGCACTGGCGGCACATCTAATGAATGCACGCTAGTGGGGAAGATATTCCATACCGCCAGCGTTGGAATCTGCTTATCCTGAAAGCCCTGCCGGCGCCATTAACGTGAACCCTCGGTACTGATGGCGAGCACCCGCGCCTGGAATTTTTTTGATCTCTGCGTTCGGTCGCTTATTTGCTGGAAAGCCAGCCGATTTCTCCTGGTTGTTCTGGAAGTTAAGCGTGAATGAGCTGTAATTTCCAGCCGACCCGGATTTGCGCCGATGCTTGTCTTTACCTGAAACTTCTGGTTTAAATGTTAAAACACTCCAAGATAGTTCCTTTACGCTGCAACTGATCACCTATATAATCCGCTATCACTTCCAAGAAAAACTCCACCTTTTGAAGCCGCCACCAGTCGTTTGCCGAGTTTTGATGTTTGCCATTTGCGCGACCATCGCGTCTCTGCGTTTCGTAACCGTGACACTGTCCGGGCATGGTTGTCCTTGGCTCTACGACGCCTGTCGCTCGAGATCCCATTATCTCGAATCGATTATCCAACACTTTGCATCTGCTCCGATTAGTGCAACGTCGAGGAACCAAACAATGTAAGAACCATAAAACGTAGGATATATATTAAATGATAAAGGATCGGGGTTTTGGCGCAACATTGGCGGGGCTACTTTGGCGGCTTAAAGGAGACGAATACGTGGAATACGTCGATCGATCTCTCGTATAGAGGATACGGACTGGCGAGCATAAGACGGATCAAGTTTCGAGCCACGTTTCGAAAGGGCGAATAAATTGGAATTAACGCGGCTCGCTATAGGGCGAGTATACGGAAACCACGGGCTGCGATAGTGTAACCCGCGGGATAAAGGCTTCCGCGTACGACTCGACGTACAATTGCCCTTTACAGTGTTCGCAGTGGAAAACGATCTGCGCACAGATCGGGGTGCGGCTTAATGCCAATTCACGGACAAAGGGTGACCGCGGACGAAAAAGAGAGCCACGGGATTCTTGGAGCGAGCGAGTTTCGTGAGAACGGCTGGCTACGCCGTTTCTTTCGACGTTGCTCTTGTCGTGTAAAATTAAGGTAAAAATAAGGAACTTGTTAATTTCCGAAAGGGAGATGAAGTTCTTTTTATTTTTTACTCAATTTATACAATTTTTTCGGTTCGCGATGATACGCTTTCGATACTTGGATTAGTTAAGAATTTTTTTAGACTGACTGGATGATTTTGAAGGGTGCATTTATATTCTTCCATTCGTTGGAGTGGGAGAAGGTTTTGTTTATACTTAGTGTAAAATTCGGAGAACGGCTGGAGTGATCGAATGCCACTCAGGCGGCTGAGAGCGGATGCTGACCGGACGGTCACACGCGATAAGGCGTTCGGAATTTCGGTTTGTTATATACAGCTGCTCGAATTTCGTCTGTGACATTCCCCCCTTCTTAGATTGAACTTGATCCCTCAAGTTCTCTTCAGAAGACTTTTGTGGAATCGGACTTGACGTGGCTTGAAAATTACAGCTGATTCCTCCTCTTCATCTGAGTGGTACGTGTTGGTCGGAATATAGATGTTGGGTGTTGAGCCCAGGGTGAGTGGTACTGGTGGGGCTGTCGCATTGTGGCTGTTGATCACAGTTTCATTTCGGCAGCAAAATAAATTGATACATAATTTGTTCGGTATACATTTCCTGATGCATTTGAATACCCCTATTTTGTTTAATCCATATATACCTAGTATGCCTAATGCTATGTACCCCGATATCTGGAGCGTGGTTAGTCCCCAATACTGTATATTTTAAATTCTGTGTTCGAAATTAAGAGTTTCTATCTCGTCGCCTATTTTATCGATCGTTGTTTTATAGCCTTGTAAATTATCTATTATTTTCGGTACTCGCTCGAGTTTATCTAATAGATGAGTGAACTATCGTTTGTTTTGAGCGCTAGGGTTTTTGTTTTGATTTCGTATATGACTTCGTTTTTTGTTTCGCCTATACGCATGTGTTCGTCTTTGTACAATATATCGGAAGAAGTGTTAGCTCTTATGATGGAAGGCTTGTCAAGTTTTTGTAAGGTATGTTTCGTTTGGCAAATTGTGTCTATTTCTATCGGATTTGCTGGTATCGCAAAGTAACAGTTGCTAGTTTTGAGCGGTATAAAGCTAATGTCTTCAATCTTAAGTACAGTTATTTGACAATGTTTAATGTGTGGTTTGAAATTTATTATTTCGCTGCGACAATCGGTTCTTGAATTTCTGTCATGGATTGGTAGTGTTTGTTTGCATATAGTGGTTCCGTCTCGATTCTTACAAAGTTTGTTGAAATACTCGATATCAGCGTTTATAAATGAAAGACCTGAAGTTAAATATATCTGATGTTCGACTACTGGAGCCAAAATACTCCATTTCTTTTACTCGGGATAGGATATACTTGTAATATGTTCCATTCTGTGTTAGAGACTAAAGGTACTATGATTTTGAAAAATATTTTGTCATCTATTGTGAAGATTTTAAGATCACTAATGTCGAGTGTGAATTGAAAATGTTCGGTTTTGGCAGAAATCGCGGTGTAGTACATCTGGCTACCTATTGCCTTGGCGTAATTTTCTATGAATTCATTGGGGTCCTGTATTTGTGGACTAATTATTCCTTGTTTGCCTAATATCATGACGTTAAGTATTTCATCTAATTGGAAGTGTAAAGTTTGCATCGCGGTGTCGACTTTCACGATCATCTTAAGCATAGATCTATCGATATTTGCCTGCTGTTGTAATTTTAATATATCACTATATGATCTCTCTAAGTGGTTTAGGTTTTCTGAGTTTACAATTTTTCTAATAAGTGATGTTTGATTAGCTATTATAGTCTTGATTTTATTATTATCATCGAATAGTTTGTCCATATTTTTGTTTATGAGCGTAAGATCATCATCGTCGAGAGTCCCGAACAGACTTTTCGATACGGAACCTATGATGTTAAGCAAACCTCGTGTGCTCCAGGTATGTGTTAACGCTTTCAAGTGTTTTGCGAGTTGTTTTAGGTTATTGATGCGATTTTGTAATCCGCCTAACTCTTCGACGTATTGTTTGCTGATTGCACGTGAGTCTATTGTTAATTTATATGATTCTATTGCGCTTATCTGTTCGTATATGTCGCTAGTGTCTAATCCTACTATTACATTGGCAGTGTCGCTGTATGAATATCCTTTTCCTATGTTTTCTACGAATACAGAGTTTCCTTCTAATGGTGTAATATTTATTTGCGCGGATACTATTCCGACAAAGAGGAGCGTCGACCTGGAAAGTAAGGTTTTAAACGATTACCGTGTATCTTTTTGTCTTGAATCAGATAGTATGGAGTACATACTTTATCAATCGTGTACGGTCCTAACCATTCCACATCAAGTTTATGCCTTTTATGATCGTTATGTATTAAAACAGAGTCTCCTTCTTTGAAAACTGATTGAGGTTTTATAATTTTACGTTTTTGATCGCGCTGATATCGCTGTTTACTTTTGATCAATGTTTCGCGAGCGTGTCGGAGTCTAGAGTCCCATTCCTTTTTGCGGAACGTGACTTCGTCTGCGTATGTGCGTTGGGGATTCTTGGTTATTGTGGAGGGAAGATTGGCTTGGTGTCCGAATGTGAGTTCGAATGGCGTGTAACCAGTAGAGTCGTGTATCATTGTGTTATATGCAAGGCATACAAAGTTAAGTTGATCGTCCCATTCTTCATCCGAATTTCGCTGTATCGATTTTAACATGTCCGTTATTACTGCGCGTGTCCGTTCTAACGATCCGTTACTTTGTGGGTGGAAGGATGTCGTTTTGATATGTTTGATTTTGAACGCGTCTTCGTACTGTTGCATTAAACTAGATATAAAATTCTGTCCGCGGTCGGTTAATATCTTTTTTGGAGCGGAAAAGATGTAAATGTAATGATTCAAGAGTGCGTTCCAAATTGTTTCCGTTTGCTGAGTTTTTAGTGGTACGAGTATCAAGTATTTTGTCAATTCGTCATGTATGGATAGAATGTACTGATTGCCTTTTTTCGTCTTTTTCAGTGGGCCTAATAAGTCCATAGCAATTTTATCGTTTGGTTCGAGGGGTGTGTCGGTGATACGAGGTTCTTCGCGCGGTCTGATACGTGTAGTTTTAGATGTTTGGCAGGTGTCGCATGATTCTATATGTTGTTGTATGCGTTTCATCAAATCTGGTACTCTGTGCCGTTCACGAATGCGGTCGTATGTCTTTTGTATACCGGAGTGTCCTACTAAATAGTGATTTTCTTTCAATAATTCGTCTATTTCTTCGTCGCTATATGATTGAATTGGTTCCCATGCAAAATTTAATTCTTTTACGGTGTCGTTCAGGAATAGTAAAATTTGTTTGATCGCGTTCTTCTCGGTCTCTGTGAAACTGTCGTCGCCTATACCTATCTTTTCGTTTATATGAATAATTTCGTTTAATTTAGTTAACCATTCGATTCCGTCGTAATTTCCTAGCTCTGTTTTGGATAAATGATAGAAAGATTTACGGTTCGGAGTCATTTTGAGAATGTTGGGTAACGCGTCGGTAGATTTTTCCCAATCGTGATATTTTTTATCGAGTTCTATGTTCAAATTTTCGCGTCGTCTGCTCAGAACATGTATTCTAGATCGTGCGTCGGCTGCAGTATTATCTTTTCCTTTCGTGTATTCTATGTCGTATTCGTATTCTTCTAGTTTTAGTCGCCATCTCATCAAGCGTGATAAGGGGTCTTTGCAATTCTGTAACCATTTTGGTGCTTGGTGATCGGTTCGGATGAGGAATTTCCGTCCTAACAGATATTGTCGGAGGCGTTTCACGGCCCATACTATTGCTAAAAGTTCTTTTTCTGTAGTGGAATAATTCCGTTCCGGTGGGTTTAGAGTTCGCGAGATATAACAACATTGATGTCCGTCCTATACCTTGCACCTGTACCTTCGTTACTGGCGTCAGTCGTTAATGTGAATGGTTTCGCAAAGTCTGGGAATTTTAGTACGGGTGATGAACTGAGTTTGTCTTTTAATGTCTGGAATGCTTCCTGGGTTTTATCTGTCCGATGAAATGGTGTCTCCTTTTTTGTAAGTTCGGTCAATGGTTTCGCGATCTTAGAAAAGTTTCTGATGAACTTACGGTAATAACCTGCTAGTTCTAAGAACGATTTGATGTCTGTGGGATTACGTGGCTGTTTGAAATTGCTAACGGCTTCTAATTTTTTGGGATTTGGCTTTACACCTTCGGCGGTTATTATATGTCCAAGATATTCTAATTCTGGTTTGAGAAATTCGCATTTGTCCGGCTGTATTTTGAGTTCGAGTTCGCGTAGGCGTTGCAATACTATCGCGAGGTTGCTATTGTGCTCTTCAATCGACTGTCCGAATATTATAATGTCGTCTAAATATACGAAGCAATATTTATTTATGAGTCCTCTTAGCGCGGTATCCATCATGCGTTGAAATGTTGCAGGTGCATTCTTTAAACCGAATGGCATCCTATTGTAATGATAGTGTCCTTGTGGTGTGGAGAATGCTGTGTACTTTTTCGAGTCTATGTCCATTGGGATTTGGTGGAATCCGGAGGATAAATCGAGGGCTGAGAAGAATTTTGCGTTGCCTAGTTGGGATAGTATGTCGTCTATGTCAGGTAATGGATATGCGTCCTGGTCAGTTAGTTCGTTTATTTTTCTGAAGTCTATTACAATTCGCCATTTCTGTTTCCCTGAGGCGTCTGCCTTTTTGGTACTACCCAGACTGGTGAATTGTAAGGAGAATCAGATGGTTCTATAATGTTCTTTTGTAGCATTTCGTCCATTTGTCGTTTGATTTCTTCTTTATGGCATTCAGGCGGTCGCTAAGATTTTGTGTTAATGATTTTATTTTCTTTTAACGTTATTGTGTGTTTAGCAATGTTAGTGCATGGTAATAGGTCGGTCTCTAGATTGAATACGTCGAAGTAGAACAGCAATATCTTTTCGATTGGTTCACGGAGGGTTGTCTCTATATGCGAAAGTCTAACTAAATCTTTAAACGTGGAGACTTGATCGTACGTATTTGAATTTTCGATAAAATTAGTCATTTTGGCTGGGCACTCACCACCATTGATAAAGCATATCGTTGTTGGTTTTCCTTCCAGGTAGACTGTTTTTGACACTGCTTGTTTTGGAGGTACGTCGTTTTCCTGTTGCAATAAAAGTATATTATTGTCGAGTTTTAATTGTTGATTCGAGAGTTCAAATTTGAATTTAGATAGGGCTGGCAAACCGAGTATGCCGTCTTCTATAATTGGAAAGTTGTCTTCTACCACAAAAAATTCTAGAGTTTTGCCAAATAGTTTTATCAAAGCGTGTACGTTGGTTTTAAATTTAGAGTGTCCCATCGAGAATTTCCGTTCTTTTGTTATTCTTGGTCGTAATACGCATCTTCGCTTGAGTATATTAATTCCTGCTGCGCTGTCAATGAGGAATTTATGTCGCTGTCCGTCGGATCGTAAAAGTACTGTGGGTAGTCTTCCCGTTGTGGCGTTAATTCGTAGGTCTGGTCTGTTGGTTTCTCTATTTCTTCCTTGTGTGTCTCGAGATTGTGGACTGCTGGCGGTCTCGGAAATTGGCTGGGTGTTCGAAAATTTTTACATTGACTGGAGACATGTCCGATCTGGTTGCATTTGAAGCATTTTAATTGTGTCCTTTGGGCAAGTGGTATTTGTTCGGTTTGTCGGAAGCTTCTTGGCATTGGATTGGGTGTTGGAGTTGGTTTTTTAGTGATCGGGTTAGGATTATTGGTTGTTAGTCGTTGCTGCTCAGGGAGTCGTAATCGTTCTATTGGTTTTGGTCGTCGATTTCGATCTTCCCCGAAGAATCGCTCGATGTCGGTGGCTTTCTTTTCGGCTTCAAGGATATTGTATGGTGGATTGGCGAGTAGTAATTGTCCTATTTCGCCTTTCAGGCCTCGGATAAAATCGATCACGGAGTCCTTTAAAATCCTGTCGTTCATAGCTCGTCTAGTAATTTCGTCACGGTATTCGTTCGTTATACTGTATTGTAACTTATTGAGTGCTCTGCGGAACCTGATGATATAACTTTGCACACTTTCGTCGTGACGCTGTCTCGTTTCGCGTGGCTGGTCTTGATGTTCTCTAACAGAGTCTTGGGTGGCTACGTTTCGTCTTAGGGCACCGTACAGGTGACCGTATTCGTATATCGGCATATTGCAGATTTTGATCATTTTTAATAGTAGCGTGGGTTCGCTACACATGGCTCGTAATTCGCGTACTTCGCGTATGAATTCTTCTACTCCGATATTGTCTTCGCCGTTTAATTGCGGAATACATACTATCGCGCCTTTGGCCCGTCAGCTCGGAGAGGCGAATTGCGGTGGACGGTCTTCGTAAGAGGGATGGTTGTCTTCTTCTGTTCGAATTGGAACGCATGGTGGGGAAGTTCTATCTCTCGCGGCAACAGATTCGTCCATAGTAATAAGGGAGCCTGGTTCTGTAGTAGCGTCGCGTCCTATTTTTATTTTGGAGATATTTTTGCCTAATAGTTCTATTTCCGCTGCACGCTTCTTATTTTCGCTGTCGGCCGTCCGTTGTGTCTCTTCTACACGTTGCGCAAGAATTTCAATTTGTTTTTGTATCACGTCGAATATGGCACGAATCGAATTGTCCGTACCTCCGTTTGCAGAAACGGTTTCAATAGTTTCGACTTTGTCTTTTCGTGATGTGGGCATGATTCTAATTGAGCTTATTGAGTCTGAACTACTGTTGCTATTTGGACTCGAAGCGCTTGAGAAACTGGGTTTTCTCACACGGTATCGTGAAAATGAATCCAGATTTTTCAGCTTACCGTAGTAGCTATGACCGTTGAGGAGTCTCAGCGATGTTTCCTCTCTGGTTGGTTCTAGATTCCGAATCTTATTCGTAGGGTTGCTCTGCGCTGACCGTAGTCCTCTCGTCTAGTTTCACCGTAGTGGAACGTTGAAAGTTGCTGCAGGGCTTCGTAGTAGCAAAGATTCGCACTGGGTCCGATGATCCTTCGATCTTCAACGCTGCGCGTACGCCGAAATCGTAATTTCGTTTGCACTGAAGTGAATAGATCCTGGCACGGATCGCCAAAAGGGTCGTGTAAAATTAAGGTAAAAATAAGGAACTTGTTAATTTCCGAAAAGAAGATGAAGTTCTTTTTATTTTTTACTCAATTTATACAATTTTTTCGGTTCGCGATGATACGCTTTCGATACTTGGATTAGTTAAGAATTTTTTTATTAGACTGACTGGATGATTTTGAAGGGATCATTTATATTCTTCCATTCGTTGGAGTGGGAGAAGGTTTTGTTTATACTTAGTGTAAAATTCGGAGAACGGCTGGAGTGATCGACTGCCACTCAGGCGGCTGAGAACGGATGCTGACCGGACGGTCACACGCGATAAGGCGTTCGGAATTTCGGTTTGTTATATACAGCTGCTCGAATTTCGTCTGTGACACTCTCTCGGTTCGGAGATAACAGCGCTGTGTGCCGCCGGACGATTAATAACCGACTCGAGATCCAGATACGAATAAGTATAAAAAGGTTGGATCTTGGTTTCGTCGTTCTTACGACCATATAACGCGTTGTAGGACGTGACGATGTGAAACGAAGAATCCCTTCAGAATGGAAAATGCCGCGACACGGAACGACGCGATAGCCGACTTTGATACAAAGCCGAAGGTACTCGACTCGAACGAAGTCGAGTATCGCTCAAGGGAGATCGGTCATGAAGTAAGGGAAAGAGGAGCACTCGTACGATCCTCGTCCCCCGTGCGATTAAATATCGCAGGGGTGCGTTCGGCGGAGATCGTAAGAAGAGTCGCGATAAAGCGAACGAAGCAGGCTTACGCCTGTAATCTTTGGAGGTATGTTAATATCGCGACTAAACGTCGTAACCCACGAACTCCGGAGAAGAGGGTCGCAGGTATTAATCGGGCAGCGATAATCGCCGGCTCTACGATATCCAACGAATTCATCCGCCTCCTCGTCCGTCGATTCTCCGTCGTTCTTCGATCGTCGTTCTTAATTACGCGTCTCAGGGGGACGAGAGCAACGCGTATCGCCGCCACGCGTCGATCGAGGAGGTATCGATTCGCGGCCGCGACCAGCGTCAAAGGCCGGGCCGACGAAACAACGTTATGCCACGCGTCGAGATTCGCGTTGCTCGGCGCCTTTCTCCGTGGGTCACGAAACCGAAAGGGAGGGAAAACACGAGGGATCCGTGAAAAGGCGTCGTTGTTCGATCAGCGTGTGTCCAACGATAAGCGAAGCGACGAGGACGCGACCTAACAGCAACACGGGCAATTCCTCTTCCTCGGGTTTCTCGTTTTCTGGATGGACGATCCGGTCCGCAGTTTTTGATTCTCTACAGAGGGGTATACAAGTACTTGATTTGCAAAATGATTAGTTTAAAAGATATCTTAAATTTAACTCTTTTTTATTTTATTTTATTTTATTTCTTTTATTCCTTTTTTTATTTTATTTTACTTTTTTATTCTTTTTTTTTATTATGTACCTTGCAATTCGTACAGCTGAACATTAAATTTAGTATTGTAGGACTTGTGTGAATGGGGAGGAAGGATAAGAGAGAGTTAACAAGTTTTTAAGCTTTCATTAGTTTTTATTCACCTACAGTCTTGACTAAGAATATACAATTCAGTACTAATATATATAGAAAAATACAAATATCCACATAAAACTGTACATACAATCATACATACGGAACCATACATACAAAACCAAACTTGACTAAGAATATACAATTCAGTAGTAATATATATAAAAAAAAAATACGAATATCCACATAAAACTGTACATACAACCATACATACAGAACCATACATACAAGAATTATTATACTTAGAAAAAAAGAGTCTGGCAATAGTAGCGATTATTCGGGATCGAGGTATCCCAACTCCAGCCAGTATGCTGCCATATCTCTTGCGGATTCTCCCGGCTCTCGGTCCAGCAGCAACCTTGCGGTTATTGCTTCTCCTGGAGAAGGATCGATGTTGACTAGGCTCCCTGTCCGTCTCAACATGGTGAATTGGGCCACTCGATGTCTCTTCCCTTGGATCGGTTGTTCTCGTACACCTGGCAGAACGATTTTTCTAGCCCACGGTGTCATTTTTGCCAAATTACGGGGCAGCAGCCGTATTGAATCGAGACATTGCTCGCTCTCTAACCCCCAATCGATTAGAAAGACGATGTAGCCAGTCATGGTCCTTTGTAAAAGGATGGCTCTTTCCCAAGCGCTAGATTCCTTAAAATCTACTAGCACGGCGACTAGCATGCCTGTTCTTCAACTTTTCGCCTTCGGCAAGTACTCCACGGGATGTTCCATCATCTTCAAATTGAGTGTTTGGGTTATCTTCGGCCATCCAGCCAAACGAACCCACATGGTGGTAAGTGATTCGACTCGAACCACCCGGACGGGAACTCCTTCTCGGAACCGATCGTTTGTCTTTTGTAAAATCTCCATGGCTTTCAAGCTTTCGAAAAAATTTCGAATGTTAATGTTCGACTATACTGATCTGCCTAGTTTACGTGTCTGGGTCGGATGGTGCTGGCTCCGCCGGGAATCGGACCCCCTTTATATACCAGCAGCACCGACCTTGGAGAGGACCCCCTTTATATATCAGCTGCACCGACCTTCGAGAGGACCCCTTTAAATATCAGCAGCACCGACCTTGGAGAGGTACTCGGTCACCGTTTAAGCTAAACGCACGTTTTCGTTTGTCTTGTTTCACACTTTTCTTGTCCACGCAATATTTTATAATAGTGTTAACAATATATACAGGCAAAATATATAGTCTATTTTTGATACACAAGTGTCAGATATCAATTATTGCTTTCCGTTAAAATAAATATATCATTATTAGATGCTCTTTTTAACATTCCGATCCACATCCTTGCAATATTTTACAATTTTTAACCTAAAAATGTCGCTAGAAAATAGAAAACGAAAAACAATTTGAAAAGCACTAGCTCCCTTGAATGTGAAAATTGTGTCGTGGGAGTATGCGCTTTGCCCTGCTTTAAAATATATCACACTCAATTGTATTATTAATTATTAAAGTAAATTATTAAAGTTCACGTATATGTATCGTACCTTTAAGAAAAGTTAACATTTAATTATCCAATGTGCTTGCGTAGAGAACAGCATTATCCGCCACATATTGCGGTGCAGTATCGCTTACGCGTAGTTCGCGTCCTGCCCTACG
>NW_022883768.1:0-30082 GCF_011952255.1 Bombus vosnesenskii
TAGAGTCTATGTCCATTGGGATTTGGTGGAATCCGGAGGATAAATCGGGGGCTGAGAAGAATTTTGCGTTGCCTAGTTGGGATAGTATGTCGTCTATGTCAGGTAATGGATATGCGTCCTGGTCAGTTAGTTCGTTTATTTTTCTGAAGTCTATTGCAATTCGCCATTTCTGTTTCCCTGAGGCGTCTGCCTTTTTGGTACTACCCAGACTGGTGAATTGTAAGGAGAATCAGATGGTTCTATAATGTTCTTTTGTAGCATTTCGTCCATTTGTCGTTTGATTTCTTCTTTATGGCATTCAGGCGGTCGCTAGGATTTTGTGTTAATGATTTTATTTTCTTTTAACGTTATTGTGTGTTTAGCAATGTTAGTGCATGGTAATAAGTCGGTCTCTAGATTGAATACGTCGAAGTAGAACAGCAATATCTTTTCGATTGGTTCACGGAGGGTTGTCGCTATATGCGAAAGTCTAACTAAATCTTTAAACGTGGAGACTTGATCGTACGTATTTGAATTTTCGATAAAATTAGTCATTTTGGCTGGGCACTCACCACCATTGATAAAGCATATCGTTGTTAGTTTTCCTTCCAGGTAGACTGTTTTTGACACTGCTTGTTTTGGAGGTACGTCGTTTTCCTGTTGCAATAAAAGTATATTATTGTCAAGTTTTAATTGTTGTTTCGAGAGTTCAAATTTGAATTTAGATAGGGCTGGCAAACCGAGTATGCCGTCTTCTATAATGGGAAAGTTGTCTTCTACCACAAAAAATTCTAGAGTTTTGCCAAATAGTTTTATCAAAGCGTGTTCGTTGGTTTTAAATTTAGAGTGTCCCATCGAGAATTTCCGTTCTTTTGTTATTCTTGGTCGTAATACGCATCTTCGCTTGAGTATATTAATTCCTGCTCCGCTGTCAATGAGGGATTTATGTCGCTGTCCGTCGGATCGTAAAAGTACTGTGGGTAGTCTTCCCGTTGTGGCGTTAATTCGTAGGTCTGGTCTGTTGGTTTCTCTATTTCTTCCTTGTGTGTCTCGAGATTGTGGACTGCTGGTGGTCTCGGAAATTGGCTGGGTGTTCGAAAATTTTTACATTGACTGGAGACATGTCCGATCTAGTTGCATTTGAAGCATTTTAATTGTGTCCTTTGGGCAAGTGGTATTTGTTCGGTTTGTCGGAAGCTTCTTGGCATTGGATTGGGTGTTGGAGTTGGTTTTTTAGTGATCGGATTAGGATTATTGGTTGTTAGTCGTTGCTGCTCAGGGAGTCGTAATCGTTCTGTTGGTTTTGGTCGTCGATTTCGATCTTCCCCGAAGAATCGCTCGATGTCGGTGGCTTTCTTTTCGGCTTCAAGGATATTGTATGGTGGATTGGCGAGTAGTAATTGTCCTATTTCGCCTTTCAGGCCTCGGATAAAATCGATCACGGAGTCTTTTAAAATCCTGTCGTTCATAGCTCGTCTAGTAATTTCGTCACGGTATTCGTTCGTTATACTGTATTGTAACTTATTGAGTGCTCGGCGGAACCTGATGATATAACTTTGCACACTTTCGTCGTGACGCTGTCTCGTTTCGCGTGGCTGGTCTTGATGTTCTCTAACAGAGTCTTGGGTGGCTACGTTTCGTCTTAGGGCACCGTACAGGTGTCCGTATTCGTATATCGGCATATTGCAGATTTTGATCATTTCTAATAGTAGCGTGGGTTCGCTACACATGGCTCGTAATTCGCGTACTTCGCGTATGAATTCTTCTACTCCGATATTGTCTTCGCCGTTTAATTGCGGAATACATACTATCGCTCCTTTGGCCCGTAAGCTCGGAGAGGCGAATTGCGGTGGACGGTCTTCGTAAGAGGGATGGTTGTCTTCTTCTGTTCGAATTGGAACGCATGGTGGGGAAGTTCTATCTCTCGCGGCAACAGATTCGTCCATAGTAATAAGGGAGCTTAGTTCTGTAGTAGCGTCGCGTCCTATTTTTATTTTGGAGATATTTTTGCCTAATAGTTCTATTTCCGCTGCACGCTTCTTATTTTCGCTGTCGGCCGTCCGTTGTGTCTCTTCTACACGTTGCGCAAGAGTTTCAATTTGTTTTTGTATCACGTCGAATATGGCACGAATCGAATTGTCCGTACCTCCGTTTGTAGAAACGGTTTCAATAGTTTCGACTTTGTCTTTTCGTGATGTGGGCATGATTCTAATTGAGCTCATTGAGTCTGAACTACTGTTGCTATTTGGACTCGAAGCGCTTGAGAAACTGGGTTTTCTCACACGGTATCGTGAAAATGAATCCAGATTTTTCAGCTTACCGTAGTAGCTATGACCGTTGAGGAGTCTCAGCGATGTTTCCTCTCTGGTTGGTTCTAGATTCCGAATCTTATTCGTAGGCTTGCTCTGCGCTGACCGTAGTCCTCTCGTCTAGTTTCACCGTAGTGGAACGTTGAAAGTTGCTGCAGGGCTTCGTAGTAGCAAAGATTCGCACTGGGTCCGATGATCCTTCGATCTTCAACGATGCGCGTACGCCGAAATCGTAATTTCGTTTGCACTGAAGTGAATAGATCCTGGCACGGATCGCCAAAAGGGTCGTGTAAAATTAAGCTAAAAATAAGGAACTTGTTAATTTCCGAAAAGAAGATGAAGTTCTTTTTATTTTTTACTCAATTTATACAATTTTTTCGGTTCGCGATGATACGCTTTCGATACTTGGATTAGTTAAGAATTTTTTTTAGACTGACTGGATGATTTTGAAGGGGGCATTTATATTCTTCCATTCGTTGGAGTGGGAGAAGGTTTTGTTTATACTTAGTGTAAAATTCGGAGAACGGCTGGAGTGATCGAATGCCACTCAGGCGGCTGAGAACGGATGCTGACCGGACGGTCACACGCGATAAGGCGTTCGGAATTTCGGTTTGTTATATACAGCTGCTCGAATTTCGTCTGTGACACTCTCTCAGTTCGGAGATAACAGCGCTGTGTGCCGCCGGACGATTAATAACCGACTCGAGATCTAGATACGAATAAGTATAAAAAGATTGGATCTTGGTTTCGTCGTTCTTACGACCATATAACGCGTTGTAGGACGTGACGATGTGAAACGAAGAATCCCTTCAGAATGGAAAATGCCGCGACACGGAACGACGCGATAGCCGACTTTGATACAAAGCCGAAGGTACTTGACTCGAACGAAGTCGAGTATCGCTCAAGGGAGATCGGTCATGAAGTAAGGGAAAGAGGAGCACTCGTACGATCCTCGTCCCCCGTGCGATTAAATATCGCAGAGGTGCGTTCGACGGAGATCGTAAGAAGAGTCGCGATAAAGCGAACGAAGCAGGCTTACGCCTGTAATCTTTGGAGGTATGTTAATATCGCGACTAAACGTCGTAACCCACGAACTCCGGAGAAGAGGGTCGCAGTTATTAATCGGGCAGCGATAATCGCCGGCTCTACGATATCCAACGAATTCTTCCGCCTCCTCGTCCGTCGATTCTCCGTCGTTCTTCGATCGTCGTTCTTAATTACGCGTCTCAGGGGGACGAGAGCAACGCGTATCGCCGCCACGCGTCGATCGAGGAGGTATCGATTCGCTGCCGCGACCAGCGTCAAAGGCCGGGCCGACGAAACAACGTTATGCCACGCGTCGAGATTCGCGTTGCACGGCGCCTTTCTCCGTGGGTCACGAAACCGAAAGGGAGGAAAAACACGAGGGATCCGTGAAAAGGCGTCGTTGTTCGATCAGCGTGTGTCCAACGATAAGCGAAGCGACGAGGACGCGACCTAACAGCAACACGGGCAATTCCTCTTCCTCGGGTTTCTCGTTTTCTGGATGGACGATCCGGTCCGCAGTTTTTGATTCTCTACAGAGGAGTATACAAGTACTTGATTTGCAAAATGATTAGTTTAAAAGATATCTTAAATTTAACTCTTTCTTATTTTATTTTATTTTATTTCTTTTATTCCTTTTTTTTATTTTATTTTACTTTTTTATTCTTTTTTTTTTATTATGTACCTTGCAATTCGTACAGCTGAACATTAAATTTAGTATTGTAGGACTTGTGTGAATGGGGAGCAAGGATAAGAGAGAGTTAACAAGTTTTTAAGCTTTCATTAGTTTTTATTCACCTACAGTCTTGACTAAGAATATACAATTCAGTACTAATATATATAGAAAAATACAAATATCCACATAAAACTGTACATACAATCATACATACGAAACCATACATACAAAACCAAACTTGACTAAGAATATACAATTCAGTAGTAATATATATAAAAAAAAAATACGAATATCCACATAAAACTGTACATACAACCATACATACAGAACCATACATACAAGAATTATTATACTTAGAAAAAAAGAGTCTGGCAATAGTAGCGATTATTCGGGATCGAGGTATCCCAACTCCAGCCAGTATGCTGCCATATCTCTTGCGGATTCTCCCGGCTCTCGGCCCAGCAGCAACCTTGCAGTTATTGCTTCTCCTGGAGAAGGATCGATGTTGACTAGGCTCCCTGTCCGTCTCAACATGGTGAATTGGGCCACTCGATGTCTCTTCCCTTGGATCGGTTGTTCTCGTACACCTGGCAGAACGATTTTTCTAGCCCACGGGGCCATTTTTGCCAAATTACGGGGCAGCAGCCGTATTGAATCGAGACATTGCTCGCTCTCTAACCCCCAATCGATTAGAAAGACGATGTAGCCAGTCACGGTCCTTTGTAAAAGGATGGCTCTTTCCCAAGCGCTAGATTCCTTAAAATCTACTGGCACGGCGACTAGCATGCCTGTTCTTAAACTTTTCGCCTTCGGCAAGTACTCCACAGGATGTTCCATCATCTTCAAATTGAGTGTTTGGGTTATCTTCGGCCATCCAGCCAAACGAACCCACATGGTGGTAAGTGATTCGACTCGAACCACCCGGACGGGAACTCCTTCTCGGAACCGATCGTTTGTCTTTTGTAAAATCTCCATGGCTTTCAAGCTTTCGAAAAAATTTCGAATGTTAATGTTCGACTATACTGATCTACCTAGTTTACGTGTCTAGGTCGGATGGTGCTGGCTCCGCCGGGAATCGGACCCCCTTTATATACCAGCAGCACCGACCTTGGAGAGGACCCCCTTTATATATCAGCTGCACCGACCTTAGAGGACCCCTTTAAATATCAGCAGCACCGACCTTGGAGAGGTACTCGGTCACCGTTTAAGCTAAACGCACGTTTTCGTTTGTCTTGTTTCACACTTTTCTTGTCCACGCAATATTTTATAACAGTGTTAAGAATATATACAGGCAAAATATATAGTCTATTTTTGATACACAAGTGTCAGATATCAATTATTGCTTTCCGTTAAAATAAATATATCATTATTAGATGCTCTTTTTAACATTCCGATCCGCATCCTTGCAATATTTTACAATTTTTAACCTAAAAATGTCGCTAGAAAATAGAAAACGAAAAACAATTTGAAAAGCACTAGCTCCCTTGAATGTGAAAATTGTGTCGTGGGTGTATGTGCTTTGCCCTGCTTTAAAATATATCACACTCAATTGTATTATTAATTATTAAAGTAAATTATTAAAGTTCACGTATATGTATCGTACCTTTAAGAAAAGTTAACATTTAATTATCCAATGTGCTTGCGTAGAGAACAGCATTATCCGCCACATATTGCGGTGCAGTATCGTTTACGCGTAGTTCGCGTCAAGCCCTGCCCTACGAAGGAACGTCCCCGCACAAAATTCAATCGTACCTAAGACGTTAAACCGATCCTTTGCAAGTTTTCTTCACAGAGATACGCTATACGAGTTCTTTGATTGATATCCGAAAAGTTTCTTTCTGTTTATGAGGAAATAATAGACGCACAATGTTATTTGCTTTATATCGTTTTGTCGCATTACGTACGATCCATTTTGTTCTATTGAGATAAACACCGAGACATTTCACAGACTTGGTTTCACGTTTGTACGGAGGTGTTTTATTGTAAAAACCTTGTTTGCGAAAAGAGACATTTTTCGGACAACCTAATATATTTCATACGATGCTGTTGCCAAGAAGTATTTATTAACGAAATGCTAAAAATTGTTAGTTGCAAACAAATACTAGGGGAAATTGTTTTATCCGCTTTTACACGCAGAAGAATTTTACGGCTCAATAATATTGCTATTGGAACGAACGAGCCGTTTCGCTAACATCGGAACAAAGTAGAAACGAATCGGTACTTATCAAGGAGAAAACTTTGTCCAGCGTGGGGAAAAGTTTAAAGACCGATGTCCCTCGATCCACGCTGGTGTCACGTAATTTTTGGGTTGGTCGGTGAAAATAAAATATAGTCGAGTCGTAACACAACTATTTACTTGGTTTTAATCAACCTTTATTATGAATTCACCAATCACAATGTAACACGCACTGAATTAACATAAATCACAATTCACTCCAACCACGTTATGTAAGACTTAGTTACAACAATACATTAAGTACGCGACTTATAAGAGACCGACATAGATATGTTGACTAATCTAAGGATACAGAATAAGTGAAGTTTTACTGACGATACTGTGTCTGAGGAAAGCTAGGGGTGGGTGTGTCTAAGGACACGGGACTATCGGATTTGTTGATGACAATTTTGGTTAAGGAAGTGAGGGCAGTAGACACCATCTCCGATTGGATAATAGGACGGTTGGTGGACCAGGAAGGGTTTTAGCCGCCCTCGCGCGAAAGTTGCCAACGGAACATACCAGATGTGGAGAAAACCAACTTTCTAAGCTAACACGTGGTAGACAATAAACGTAAAGGGAAATTTAAGACAGGAAATACTCGCTTGGTCCGAAGGACCGTAACTATAAAAATGCCAAGGCCCCCTGGTGGGCACTTAAGACTATTGAGGGTGCGCGCCAAGGATATGCAGACATCTGGGTGCCATCCTGTCCGTGGTGTGTGGCCTGATCTCTGATATGAATTGACGTTACACTGGAGACGGCCGATGAAACAAGGCGAATTACGGGAGATCGGGAGTAGAAGGCAGAACGGGCGGAATAGAAAAGGAATGGATACGGCAAGCTTCGGCCGTGCGATTTCGTATCACGTAGTGTTATCCCCTCGTAAAGTTGGCCACTCGTGCCACTAGCAGAAACTGTATGGCGGGCTCCGAGAGGATTTTAATCGCGCGACGGACGAACGTATCGGTGAAATTACTGGAGAGCCCCGTCGACGTGCCTTTCGTTCCTGCCTGTCCCACGGCTCGGCTGCCACGGATCTAACAGATTTACCGGATCCAACGTGCCGGGATACGAAACTTCGAAACTGGCTAGAAACGACTGCTACGTTAATTGCCGGTCGCTCCCTCGCACCTACTCGTCTATCAGACGATTCCAACTAGTAACCAACGAGCAAGCCGCTGATTTCAGGCGTAAATTCAGCTGAAAATCCGTAGCGTGGAACGATGAAAGTGGCCGCACGGAAGAAAATAGCCTGGCGATAAAAAGGCTGGAACGTGCTTTCAGACCCGAACGCTTAGCTGCGCCGCCCCGCACCGAGATCCACTCCGAAGCGCCGCGTTTGCTGTCGAGTTCGGCTACGATTGGCAAACGCAAATCTTACGTGGACGCGCGTTACGCGCGTTCCACGCATTTCAAATTTCACGACGTAACGTACTCAACGACTCAACGTAACGTGGAAAACGCGACAAGATGTTCGAATTTGGAATCTTGCGAGCGCGCTGGGTCGATCGGCATGCCATCTGTCAAACGCGCGGCAAATAAATCTGTCGGTGTAATTTTAACGAGCCGCGATACCGCTCGAGGATTATACGGGTAATTTAAATTCCGCTCGCTCGATCGGCGCGACTGATGGAACGACGATGCGCCGGCTGAGCCGAGATGAAATGATAAATTAGCGAATGAAACAGCCAAGTATAATAGAATGCCCGGTTAAATATAGAGCGTTTTAAACCGATTAACAGATAGCTGCAAATTAGATCGTCCATTAACACGGTTCGTCCACGTTCGAGCGGCATCGTTCGAGAATCAGTCGGAGAATTAGTCTGAGAATTAGTCAGAATACCCTCCGATCGATCGTTTTCCCCCCGAAGTCTCGCATTCGATCTGTTTCGATTCGCCATTCGCGCGATCCGAATTTAAGTTTGACGAATGTGAATACGAACGAGCCGTACGTACCACTGGCTATCGCACGATCGCTGTGGCAAAACGCTGGCGTACAATTACCGCTATTTGCCGTTAGTTGAAATATATTGTAAACGATATTGCTCGTGCGTGGAAACTCGCTACTTCGCGCAGCCAGTCGAACTGTTCGATATTTATAGCTAGTCGACAAATACCGCGTACCTATCGTCGAGATTCTACGCAAGCATTGCGCGCGTTACAAACCCCTTCTATGTCGTGCAATTGTCGTATCGAATAGCCGCTGCTCGAATTTCGCGCTGCGAATCGCATTCGAAAAATTTTATTTATCTGGAAATCGAACGTGCAGATTATTTTTTTAATTCAAGCGACCTAACCCGAGCAGTTAGATTGGCCGAATTTCGATCTCTTTGAAAACTTTGTGACCTCCGAACAACCCGTTTCTAGATGTCTACGATAACTTTGAAATTCTTAAATTCCAATTAATAAGTAAAAACCGGAACGACCAAATTTCACTGGACCGCGTAATCCGCATGAAAATACAAATTCAGCGTCGAATTCGAAGAGATAGATGAAAGAGGAATTCGATGGTAGAGCAAATCGGACGTACGGTTTGTAACACGAGACATTAATACAGTTGGTGGAGCCGCGGAAAGCGGATGGAAATGGAAATTTTCCGATTTTAATATCGGTGAATGCATCGGGACGCGAGAAGAAAGATCAAAAGGTTGACTGTTGATTAATTTGAGCGGCACGCGAGCCACGAGCCCCGAGCCCCGAACCCCGAGCCCCGAGCCCCGAGCCCCGAACCCCGAGCCCCGAGCCCCGAGCCCCGAGCCGCGAGCGTCGCGATGCTCGCGTGCGCCGAAGCTACTGCGATCGAGCGAGCGTCGTAACCCCGGTAAATAACCCGTCGTATAATATTACGTACACTGATCAACGATTCGGAAAGGGAGTTTCGCTAACCGGGGCATCGCCCCACCGTCGTGCGAAAATAAACTAATTAGCCTTTGGGGACGTCGAGGCATGCCCCTCGACGCCCCAGCGGATTTCAAGTCGTCGATTTTACAGCTAGCTGCTGTTACGTTCGAACCGTTTGTAAACCAGTGACGCGCAAATTGGGATAGCGATTGCGATCGAAATCCGACCCCTCTCGAGAATCCTACGGAAAGAGAATTTCTTTCGCAGTGGTTGGTCTGGCCGATCCAAGTTTCGGCGCGCGTTGTCGCGATGCCTAATCGCTGCGTTGCCGATCGTCGTTGCCATTGGAACGCGCGGCGAGCGAACAGCCGTGAGTTTGCTCTGTACGCTCGAGGCCTGAACTTAAAGGCTTAACGACCTGTTTGCCGTTGCAGCTCGGCAGAAACGAATCTTCGGCGTTCGCCCGAGCTAAACCAGCGAATATTCGAGCGGCCTGCCTCGGATCGGTCGTTGAATTTCTGCTGAAAAATTAATCAACGCGGAACATAAATCGCCAGTGATAAACACGTGAAAAACCATGCGCTGATGAGGGGGGGGGGGGGGGAAACGGCAACGGCAACGTTGTTGCCAAACGAATGTAATGAACGGGCAATTACGCGTTTGTTTGCAAGTACCCTACGGCGAGCAAATAACGTTACGCGAAATACGCGGCCCGGTTTCATCCAGGGTCGTCCTTTTATACACACGCGTGAAAAATTTCGCGGAAATTCGCACTGGCGACGCAGAATCGGTGCGCGGAAGAAATCTGGCCGACTCCTGTTAAAAAGTTTCTTTCTTACAAAATTTTCCCCGTGGACCACGCTATCCAGCCGCCCGTGTTTCCATCTCTTCGCCAGGAATTTGGCAACAGAGTTTGCGAAAAGTTACGGGCGCCGACTGGAGAGAACGGCGAGACCGGTTTTTCTAAAATAAAACGATCCTGCGAAATAGACGCGACGAGTGCCCCGGTCAGCCTTGGAAACTCGAGTCTCCGCGAAAACTCCTTCCGCTTCTGGCTATACGTACAAGTATATCAACGCGCGCCTTGCAACGCGTCTCGTGCCGTTTTTCTCCTATTCTGCTTGCACGTTTCTCAAAGAGAATACCTAATACCAAGGTGGCCTTCGCTTTACGCGTATGTGCGATTCCCGCGATGGAAAAAACGTCGCGCTGTTCAGCAAACCAGCGTCCAAGCAACGACAATACGTATAGGACGTTGAATAAATCAACGAATGTTCGCGTATAGAAACTTCTAAAAAATATTCGCTGTCGAAAAATAGAAAAATGCCTACTCGTGCAAAGATCAGCGGGAAACGAAACGTTTTTCGACTCGTAACCAAGCGTTATAGTCACAGGAATGTAACGAAACGGCGCGCAAACAATCGACGCGAAACCATCGTGACGCAAAATCATTTCGCGACAGGGAGCGCGGGTCCGACCGTAGCGAAAGAACAGCATCCAGCCCGCTGTCGTTTCACCCAATGGGGGGTTGTATCGATATATCGAGGCAGCGTCGCTGAAACCTGCTGGTGGCAGAGAGCCAACGATAAGGCCCGCCATCTATAGACCGTAAGAGCCTCCTTTTGTATTAACGACGCTTTCCCGACTGTAATTGAGAGCCTCTGTACTCCGGCCCAACGTCGCCAGGTTATTAAATCCCGGGATATAAATCAGTTAATATTTTCCACGCGCCGCTAGCTCGCACTCTTTTCTTCGCCAGAGAAATGGATTTTCCGCTAAACTTAAATTGCTTAGCGATCGCCGGATGTGAAAGTTTTTTCGAGTCCGTCGATAAAGAGCTTCCGCGTACAACCGACCCGATCAACGTACCATCGACAGGCGACAACTGCCAACGATTTACGACGGTTACGATGGTATTACCTTTTCTCCACGATACTTTTCTTTTTCTTTCCCTTCTTCCGCCGTATTTGAGTTAATCACGATGGTTGGTCGCTTTACGTCATCGTGTACGAGGGACACGCCGAATAAAGTTTGTGGAAAATCATTACTCCACGGATCCTTTTCATCGCGTGTTCCAAGATAGCCGTTGGTGGAATTTTCGACCTCGTTTAAGACCCTTCAACGAACTGAAATCTGCTCGCCAACTTTACTCAGAATTCAATGCTTTTCAATTACAAAGATTTTCCGGTTAACCGTTCCTTAATTAAACATGTAACTATACCGAAACGTTTAAATTACCTTTTGAACCTGGTATACAGGTCAAAACTACTCCAGTTTACTCTGCTTTTTTCAGATCGCCCCTTTCAATTTCGCTGCGCGGAGCGTCGGGAAAGGAACTCGAATACGAACGACTATTTCTTTTCTTGCCCCTCGATATCCGCACTACGCACGCGTTCGTTAGGCGTTCGCGACCGTTGTCACGTATGTCTTCTTCCAAATATTCGACGGAAGGATGTAGGAAGCATGTCGGCCTTACACTTTCATGATATGGCGCTTTGTATCGCGAAGCCATCGACAAGAGTTCCGTCGGCGAGTGCCGCCACGAATATATGGGCGGTGTAAAGCAGACCAGTAAACAGCTACATACCGTTTTATACGAAAGTCCCAAAAATGGAGGCGAAAATTACTTTTTTGCGGATTGGAAATATCAACAATAAATTCTTACTTATTATACAACGCAAACCAGAAGAAAAAGAATAAAAACAAAATAACGCATTTGCAATTCGTACGTCGCTTGATGGGTCAATTAATTGGGCATTTTCGTGACGCCGACCTCAAGAATACTTCATCATCTTCTGGAACAGCAGAAAGACTAAACGGCCTTTTACATGTCATTCGGCGAGATGACACAGAAGGAAGTAAAGATCGTGTGGTATGTTGTACACGGAAAATCAAAGGTAGAAGAAGAGAATCGATGTACTATTATGCCACTCGTTTGGTTAAACCGGCCCTGCATACACGCAATTGCTTCGAAAAATACCACACCGTGCAAGTATATGAAAGGAGTCATAAACGTAGCAAAAGTAAGTATCTTTTCCTGGATTTTGACAGAAAAATTCTGTTATATTCAAACAAAGTCCTAGTTTTTATTACGCAAATGTTTTTTCGCATAGAATTAACACCAATGAATAAACGGATAACAGAAGAATTAAACGAAGTGGAACTAGTACAGTGCATAAAAGTACTATTGAAACCAAGCGAAAACATGAAAAGATCGAATTCCGTACCCGGATTACCTATAGAAATCATGTCTATAGAAATCATCTAAAGCACAAAAGATAAAAACAAGAAAAAGGATAGTAACACGGGGAACCAATCATCCTACAAAGAATTAGTACATTAAAATAAAAGATCAAACGCAACGGTGAAAAATTACTAGCGTTGCTGGAAAAGAAAAAGAAGAGCAGAATAACAGAGGAACAACGAGAGTGAATACGAAATTAGAAAAGCTTTCCACAACTTCATAAGAAACTACTGGAAATGTAGAATGGAAAACATATCCAAATAAAAACCCAAAGAACTTTCACCATCGATTAACTGCGTCTTCCGCCCAAAAAACCACAACATAAGTGATATACTCTGACACAACCAGAACGGATACAAATAGGAACTCATGAAAGCCGACATGTACCGTCACACAATTCGACGAAGACAATAAGATAATCATTATCGAAAACCATGAGATACTAAACATACTAACATAGAGAAATAACATTTATTGTCTGGATGGTTATAAAGTATAAGGAGAAAGCTTAGGATATTGGCAAAGACGACTGAATTCCAACTGAAATATTCAGCATATACCGAATGGGAAAAACGGTCAGAGTCTACTTGGGGGTACGTGACTGCTGGGCCGCATGGGTACGCTCCGCGTTACATAGACGAAACCTTGAGTATCTCCAAATAAAGGGCCTAAAAAGGCTAATTTGGGAAGTCATAAACTAATCGTCTATACTAAGAGCACGCATTGAAACAGTCCACACACAAAATAGCCACATAAGAATATATCAAGTAACCAGCATAATCGCACAAACAACGAACAAACTGACGCAACGCATACTAAGTTGACAATCCAGATTTAATTCTATCTGACATTTCCACAAATTAAAATAAGTTAGATCTAACCTTCAAAAATGAACAATAAAAAAAAATTATCGAATTTGGTAACATTGATTTAAAAGAACCTACCTACTATATTTACGCACCTTTCACACATCTACTCCTGCAGCATAATATTTAACAATTGCTTAAATGTCAACTATTTCTCCATTCTGGAAAACAAGAAAGGCAGTAGCATTAAAAAAAGAAGGAAAAGCAACAGTGATTCTGTCGGCTATACCGATGAATTAGACTCTTACTCAACATTTATAAAGTATCCGAATCTATGATAAATAACACTATATACATTGAAAATAACCTAATTCCGGGCACCCAATTTGGCTTCAAATTTAAACATTCAACGATACATGCAATTACAAAATTCATCATATATCTCTTGGGCAAGAGACGAGAGTGATTGCGTCGAAGCGGTGTTCATAGATTTAGAGAGGGCATTCAACACATTCTGGCTGGATTTCTTTCCTTAAGCTCGAAAAAGAGAGCTTCCACACCACGTAATAAAAATAATTTGGAAATCACAAATTAATATAAGCGAATTCAAAACAATTCTGTTCGGGCCGTACATTTCCAAAATATCAGATGCAAAAAGCAATTCCGCCTACACGATATCTACGATACAATAGCAACATATCCATCCCTCACAAAAAAGTCGTTTGCTATTTAGATATACATTCGGATTTCAAATCGAACAAACACACGAATCTACTGCAAACAACTAAATAATAAAGTAAAAATATTCTGCTGCAAACTTCTAATAAAGCTGATCCAGATGTACGGTTGCCCGATTTGGTTTAAACAGAAAAGCCAAATTGGTTCAAATGTAAGTGTCTGAGATCATCCTCAATACATATTTAACCATTATATACCATTTATAGGTTTTAGATATTTTTAGTACAGTAATATCGAATAACAAAACTAGTTACTTCAGCAAACGCTCATACCACATTGAGTACACTCGTTCTCGCATTCTTCTCCTGAAGAAAGGAAAAACAATATTGTAGAAAAGTGTCACTTTTGTAGCGACTTAAATTCAATCATTAACTGAAATGTTAAAAATGTAAATCCGACACAAAATATTGTATGGCTACGTCATACCGTCGCGTAACGGTACTTTTGCCAAAACCACATTCCAACTGAAATTCTTTCTTTATTAAGAATATATACGTGTAATATGTATTTTCTCGGGCAATAAATGTTATATATATGTCGGGTTCACATTATGACTAGGGTTAGGGGCGTGAAACGAATCTTCATTTGGATTAGACATTATTGTTATGCAATATTTACTACTGCAAATAGGATTATTACAGCATTTGACAAGTAACCGTGGTAATTAGATACTCGAGAAGCCAATGACAATGATCCTAGGTTCAATAACGAATCCGCGGTCAGCGGGATAACAAAATGCCCTTTTTTTTCAAAGTCCAAGTTCTACTCAACTTGCTTGTCTACGCTACAAGTATTACTAAAATAACTATTTGTTAAAAAGTAGAATATTCACCGAGCGTAAAGACGCTATGTAACTCGCTGATGTGACCTCACGAGAGAATAACTTTCCGTCGTGATGATGCTGCAGAGGAAAACTATGATGGGGTGTGTCGCAGAACATGAGATCATCGGATTCGCGGAGAGATGCCTTCGTCCGGAAAGTGAGGGAAAGTGACGTTGAGAGAAAGTTGCTAGCAGGAAACGTCGTTCGTGAGAAACATAGATTTCCCCTATCTTTTCGTAGTTGGGACAAAAACTGTTTGTCTGTTTGAAGGACCTTAGTTAACTATATCTTGAGATTTATAACGGGTCCTCAGGCTAGCTGAACATGTACTGTGGAGATGAAGAGGATCTGCATGTCGTGATCCACGAACAGCAACGGTTGGAATGTTTACTGTCGAGTGCCACTACAACTATTTTTTTTTGTTGAGGTTATTTGATGTATAAACAGAGAAAGTCGTGGATAAATTGTAAGGTAGATAATATATTTTCATACAGAAGTGTAATTATAAGTAAGAATACAATTTGAACTGGTCCAAATCCGCACGCTAGCAGTGTTACCCTATAACTGAAAACCTCCGAAGCCAACGTCGCCTGTCTACTGTTTAAGGTCTGCCTTCGTCGCTGTCTTTTGTCTATACGCTCTCGATGGTTTCAGTACTTGAGAAAACTAAAAAGACCAGATGTAGAGTTTTCCTGGAAGTAATGACCACTTCAACACTTTTTGACGAGAGCTACACGATTACTCCATACCTTTGTTAGACAAAACGTTGATTCCTTGACCGCGGCTACGTTCGGCGACTGGTTGTCGCCTCGAGCCGAAGCTCATTGTCACATATCTCGAGAAAATACAATCGGATTGAATGACGATAATTGCTTAATTACGGCTATGGTAGAATCTAGGTTACAGTGTTAAGGGATCTTCCCAAAGTTCCAAAGGGAAGGTTCCGGTGTCCTTTCATCTCCGACATATAGAAATATAAATAACACTCGTTCTCGTCCATTTACGGAAGTCAAGCAGCGCTATGGATAGTACTTAGATAGATTACACCAAATAATAGTCATAATTTAGAACATGTTACGTAACAAACAATTTTACGTAACAGCCAGAACAGTTTAAACAAAGTATCTAAAATCAAAGACGACCCATAACAAGAAGCCGTGAACTCCCCCATTTTATTTAATTTATAGCGATGTAAATTGTAGCGCAAATAGCGATAAAAATAAAGAAGCGATAATATTCGCGAATGACCTACTAATATGCGCGAGAGACAATAAAGCTTTAAAATCCGAAAGCCATCTACAACAAATATTCGACAAAATGCATGGCTATTTATGGACAGTAGAAATTAATATAAGCAAGTGAAAGACAATTTTATTCTAGCTGTACACCTCTGAAATATTAGGGACAAAATACGATGTACGCAGATATGTCAAGAAATTTCTCTTATACGACAGCAACAATAACAACCAGCCAATGTTTCGCGCAATGGAAACACGAATTGAAGACTAAGTTGAAAAACACGATTTCAAACTACTTGCTCAGGCTGTTGTTTTAGAATCATCTCGTTATCAGACCAACAGTTGCAGAATAATCACTGAGCAGACGTAAATGAAATTGATAAATAACGAATTCTTTGCAATAATAATACTTAACAATGAACAAAAAGGAGACATTTTGCAAACGGGACCAGTCAATGGACTACTCTTAAAAGATGCAAAAGGTTTCATCTCGATAGCTCGATCCAATCCAGAATAACTGATGAATTTGTATACATAAAAATTGGATTTTTGTAAAAAAAAAATAGTTTACAAAAAAGAAATGGAAAAATATTTTATATCTGAACCAACGGAAAATTATGTCTTACAAGGAGCAAAAAGTGTCATTCCGATTGATCAAGCCGTTTCCGAAAAATCGGTAAACATAACAAAAAGATAAATATACATGTCGAATTGAGACATTTTCCACCTTTTCCAATGTCGATGTCATGAAATGTAAACCTTTTTTCGCATTTCTAGCAACAACTTCTAAGTCAGTACTGTGTACTAAAATAGCATCTAATATATTTGATAATATAATTGATTAGTTTCAATTCCATTCTTTTTAAACAAAAAATGCTATTGGTTATTTCCAATTACTGAGTAAATCGCTTGTCATGAAAAACTGCGCACTACTTGTTTTCCTGCAAAATTCGAAATCCTCAAAACCTTCAATAATTTGTTCATTTCAGTGGAAACTAAAATATCTCTTTATTGACATTTTTTCGTATAGAAGAACAGAGTTCCCGTCAAAATCATTTTTTCGCTACTTTCATTCTTAATGAATCAAACAAATTTCGACATGTACCTAACCAAGTATTAATTACACCGAATCAATGAATGATTATGCCAGGACTTGAAATATTAAACTTGCGAGTATCACGAATTTCTACTCAGAGAAGGTGAAACGTAATATGGCGTTAGAAAAACACTATTCGTCTGCCAGGAAGAGATAACTGCATCGGTATAAACATTAAACTGAAACCACAGATTCTACACGCGTTTGCCTTTTTCAGGCATACATCACTAATGTTACTGAAGATAAATTCTCGCCTACGCTTTCTAATGCTTTACGCTTCACTCACTCTCTCGTTGTCCTTACTTGAATACAAACAAAGAATAGTATTCTTCCCTAATCTTCCAGAAGAACAAAAATGATTTTTAATAGCGATACGTTACAATTTATAATCGTACGTCTATTACAACCTGTTGTTTTTATTTTAAAACAAACAGAAATACATACCTTATCCAAACATCAACGATATTTTATCAACAAGTGACGGTTATTATATCAACTGAAATTTTGTGGTATATTTACTTAACACGCAAAATAACAAGTCATCTGGTGGCACCAATTGATATCTACTTTTATTTTATGCATTTCATAGTAAAAGATCATTCGCATTTGTATATTAACCCAAATATAATATAATCTTAAACCTAAATTTACTAATTGTGGATATTTATTGACAGATAGTAATTTAAAAATTCATATCCATACTCATTCCTATTTTGCACATTTTTTTGTTTTGAGAGGAGAGGAGAATGCAGTTACGCATAACTAGGTACGTTAGCGCGCGCCTGGATTATGCGGGACTTGGCAAGATGATAGCACCTCTACCCACCAAAAAACCCCTCCTCTGTCTCTCTCCTCTATCGGTACAAGAACCAACCCTGGAACCACCTCTCGGCATTACTTCAGGGTTGGTCTTCTTACTGAGTGTACCTCTCATCTTATTATGATCTTCTTCTAGTTAATCCTCTCCTTCTTCTCTCCATGTTCCTCTCCTTATCTTGTCTACCTGATTGAGCTATCATTTTCTTTCGGCAAAGCCCTTGGAATCTAGCCCAGTTCTCCTCGCTATTGACGACCACGTCGATTACGTTATTGGTTGCCAGTATTTCGCCTACGTAATTATCCAACAACGTACTTCCATTGTCCCATCTGGGGCAATTGAACAACGCATGCTCTGCATCTTCACCTTCGACATCACAATCCCAGCATCTTGGGTGTGTCTCTTTCCTAATCGTTCTCTATTAAAAATGCAGGCGTCGTCAATCAGCTTTCTGGTCCAATTATCCTCTCTGCAGTAGAGCTACTCTTCCCTTCATCTTTTATTCGATCACTATCGACATCTTCGGAATGTTATTGTTTTTCCGTATTGCTAGGGCTTTGACACATATCGGTGTGGCATAAAGCACCACCGACTCCCGCACTCCGTAATAGTTTCCTAACTGAGTCGATGGGCCCATTGACGTTCGGCAACGATGTCCTAATCGCTCCTATTAGGGTATCAACCATGACACACACCTTTCCTAGATGTAATGAGAATTTTCTATTATTGTCCTATTGCACCCCAAGATACCTAACCTTCTATTTAGTCATCAACAGGTACTTGCCCATATTGACGTCCTTGACCTTGTGATACGATTTCCGGTAAGTAGAATCACCTCCGTCTTGTCTTGAGCTAATTTCAATCCAGTTTCGGTACACCACCAATTCTTCCGCTACTTCAATATCGGGCCTACCACCAATCGTGGGACTCCTCTGAATTTTCCTACTAGGCTTAAAGGGATCACCTTCCTCGTCCCCCCTAATCCTCGGTGCAACCGATATGGTGACGTTGTGACTTATTCTGATGTCCGACACTATCCTTGGGTTTTCAATACTAACCGCCAACCTCTTGCTGTTCGCCTTTGCCCCAGTCGCTGCTACTGTACAAGGGGCTGCCTGGGGTTCCACCTCCTAGCCAAAACCGTTCGAATGTATCCAATCATAACCGAAAGAACTCGCCAAGTCGTCAGCAAAGAGCCAGTATAATAGAAATAAAACATATATAACGAATAAATAAATAAATAAGTATCTAGGAGCAACACATAGTAATATCCTCATAATTAAATATTATCTTAGAAATTTCTACACAGCTACAATAAACTAAATCTATCAAGCTAAATTTATATAACGCTAAAATAAACTAAATATATCAAGCTAACGCCTGCGCTTCAATAAGAGGCCTGATGATACATACGCAGATCACCGCATGTATAAATAGATAATATAGTAATAAATAAATAAACAATCAGCTAACTAACTAAATAAATAAATGAATAATAACTAAATAATAAATAAACCAACATAACTAATAATAAATATTAATAATAAATAAGTAAATAAATAAATAATATCAAAACAAATAAATAATAAATAATCAACCAATAGTTAAATAAATAAACGAGTAAAGTAAATAAATAATATATATAAGAAACGCATATACCTGCATTCCCCAACCCACACGACGCCGCGTAACTCAAATAAAGCCTCCACGTACGCAGCACCCTTCATACTCATTTATTCTTATTTATTCACCAAGGAAGTTTGGCTCGAGTGGCAAAATAAATAAAATAAATAAAATAAACGATATATAACTAGAACTCTGGTCGACCCGACTTTATTTCTTCATAATAGGAACTTAAGTCGAGCCGGCCGTACATACCCTAGTGTGCTGCCCGTAAGGTGGCGACGCCACACATCGACGCGACAAACCACCTCGCCTGCGCATCGTTCGGCACCACGCGTACGTCCTGCCACTACCATTACAATAATGGCGTCAAATCTATCCACGTGCGCGTCTCGATATTAAAGAAAATCGCGTATTTCTTGTATCTCACGTTGTCGCGCAATGCGAGTGCTACATCACATCCAGTAATACTCAATAACAATTCTTACCCGCTAGTATAAACTCTACGGCGAATACAATCCTCTCCACGCCACGCAGGTGCTCGCCGAGCCCCTGTTTGCCAGCAGGAGCCCGCGACCCGCTGCCCAATCGGTAAGCGTCCGTCCCCGAGAGTTGGTCCTGGGATTTCCCCATTGCATCGAGTGGGCATTGAAGTCCCAGAGGACGAGTACCTTGCGGGGGAGGCATCTTCCGACGCACTCGCCGACCCGTTCCAGGAAGTCCCTGTACGCAGCCAGGTCGATGTTGGGGGAGTCGTATACCGCTACCACCATTACTCCACTCCCGTATGGTCTGGAAGAGCAGATCTTGCGCCCTTCTCGACCTACAGAGATTGCATTGGAGGAGGCGCTTGAACTACTCGGTCACCTCTATGGCCTCCTCCCGACCATCTGCCGCTGCTGCTTTGGCGGTTCTCCCTGGTGTCCTTTCCGCAGCTGCTGGCTCGCGGATTGGTCTCCTCCTCTTGACTTTCGGGGGGGGGGGCATTCCGCACCGCCCATCCTGTGATTGGCGGGCGTCCCGAGCGACTCGCACAGGGAGCACTTGGGAGCAGAGGCGGGACAGCCTCTGGCGCGGTGTCCGCTTCCGCCGCAACTGTAACACAGGTGCCCTCGATCCTCGTTGGACACGCATGTTGCGCGTACGTGCCCCACCTCCAGGCACCTGAAGCGCTGCAGGGGCCGCTTCGGGATGGCTCGAATCCTGGCGGTTGACCAGCCCAGGGCTATTTTCCCTGCCTGGGATACTTTCCGGGCTCCTGCCACCGGGCACTTGATCCAGGCAGACCCTAGGCCACCTCTGCCGCCGTTCTCGCCGACCTGAACCTCCGCGCAGCCGCATCCTGCCGCCGAGGCCAGTGCTTTCCGCAGCTCCTCCTTCTTGACCGAGATGTCTATCCCGGTCTCTCGAAGCTCCGCCATCCAGGTAGGCGTGGCGACTCTCGCCGCAGTTGGGTATAGCGCCTCGGCCAGACGCGTCGCCAGCAGCGTCGCCAGCAGCGTCGCCAGCAGCGTCGCCTTTCCCTGTCCCTGTCTCCAGGGACTCTGATGATGATGGCGCCCGTCATCGCCTTCTTCATCCCCACCTGCTCCACGCCGAGCTCCGAGAGCGGGACCTTCGCTCCGGCTGCCTCGAGGACGTCGGCGTACGACATCCTTGCTCCCTCGTTCAGCGTCAGAGTCACCGCGGATGTTCGCGGTGCGCGAGGGAGCGTGACCGCCTCGGTGCCTGCGACGGTCCTCTGCTTGTTGCGGCGGCGCTCGCTTTCGCCGCGCCTGTCGTCCTGGTCTGGGATTGCTGCTGGCGTACCCTCGTCGGCGGTGCCACGTTCGCCCCTTTCCTCGCTGTCTCTCCTCCAACGGCGACGGCTGTCTTCCTCTGATTTTTGTTCTTCCGTCTCTTCTTCCTCGCCTCTACCACTCTCCACTCCCCACCCTCCTGCTCCCTCGGGAGTGTAACGTCAATTCACATCAGAGACCAGGCCACACACCACGGACAGGATGGCACCCAGATGTCTGCATATCCTTGGCGCGCACCCTCAATAGCCTTAGAGTAATGTTGTCTCATCGAAATTTGTTACTTTTCATCCAAACTCCAAGGTAAATATATTGAATTAATATACACAATGTATCCGGTTGATCTCAGACCACACATATATTTCGAAATTTATTTTTTATTTATGCCAAATTTAAATATATATTATTCGTTTTATATGATTAACAAGCCATTCCTTATTCAAATCAACTATATAATATTTTCTCTATTGTTGTGCTTCTTAACTCTTATCATTCTAGTTGAAATTATAAATATTCGATTCAATTGCATTTTGTTCTTAATCGACGTGCCCCAGGATCAATGGACAATCGACGTGGAGACCGAATACTAGTTTTCTTGCCATTATTTCGCGGTTATGCGTTCGGAATGATGAATACGGCAATAAGTTGCGGTGCAGCTGTGTACATAATGCGAAATTTCGAGATAGAAACGTTACTCAGTTCCGTAGAAAAATGCAGAATTACGCATATACCTTTGGTCCCTCCAGTTTTAATTAGGTCCTGCGAAGCATCCAATGGTGCCAAATTGCGATTTTAGCAGCGTGAGAGAGATCGTTCCCGGTGCGGCAACGCTGCCGCCGGATGTAACTTTTTCGTCCAAACTACCTAACGTAATACGTTATAACGTTATTCTATAAAACGTAATACGTTATAACGTTATACGATAAAACGCAATACGTTATAAAATTATATTATATAACGTAACACGTTATAACGTTATACTACCTAACGTAATACGTTATAACGTTACACCATATAACGTAGTACGTTATAACGTTATACTATATAACGTAATACGGTATAACGATATTCTATAAAACGTAATACGTTATAGCGTTATTCTATAAAACGGAATACGTCATAACGTTATACCATATAACGTAATACGTTATAATGTTACACTATATAACGTCATACGTTATAACGTTACACTATATAATGTAATATGTCATTACGTTATACTATAAAACGTAATACGTTATTACGTTATACTGTATAACGTAATACGTTATAACTCTATACTATAAAACGTAATACGTTATAACGTTATTCTATAAAACGTCATACGTTATAACGTTATTCTGTCGAACGTCCTGCGTTATACCGTTACTCTATATAATGTAATATGATATAACGTTATACTATATAACGTAATACGGTATAACGTTATACCATATAACGTAATACATTATAACGTTATTCTATAAAACGGAATACGTCATAACGTTATATTATATAACGTGATACGATATAACGTTATACTATATAACGTCATACGTTATAACGTTACACTATATAATGTAATATGTCATTACGTTATACTATAAGACGTTATACTTTATAACGTCATACCATATAACGTTATACTATATAATGTAATACGTTATTAGGTTACACTATCTAACGTTATATGTTATTACGTTATACTATAAAACGTAATACGTTATAACGTTATTCTATAAAACGGAATACGTCATAACGTTATACCATATAACGTAATACGTCATAACGTTATATCATATTACGTAATACGTTATAATGTTATACTACTTAACGCAATACGTTATTACGTTATTCTATGTAACGTAATACGTTATAACGTTATTCTGCGGAATGTCATGCGTTATAACATTTCTCTATATAATGTAATACGATATAACGTTATATTATATAACGTAATACGGTATAACGTTATACCATATAACGTAATACGTTATAACGTTATACCATATAACGTAATACGTTATAACGTTATACTATATAACATAATACGTTATTACGTTATTACGTTAGCCTATAGAACGTAATACGTTATAACGTTATTCTGCGGAACGTCATGCGTTATAACGTTATTCTATATAAGGTAAATCGGTATAACGTTATACTATATAACGTAATACGTTATTACGTTATGCTATCTAACGTAATACGTTATAAAATTATACTTGTCGGAGATAAGGTGACACCGGTGCCTTCCCTCTGAAACCTCGGGAAGATCCATAGAAACATTGTAATTAAAATCTACAGTTGTAACTAATCGATTTGCCGTCATTCTAACCAATTGTATTTGTTTAAGTCTTGTGACAATGAGCTTGGGCTCAAGGCGACAATTAGTCGCCGAACGTGGCCGCGGTCAACGGGACGAACTCTCCATCTAACAAAGGCATTAAGTAACCCTATAGCTCTCCTTAAAAGAAAGATTTGTGGCGGCACGTGGCAGTAAACATTCCAACGGTTTCTATCCCGTAGCTCGCCGCACGTAGATCCTATTCTCCGGGCAGGATGTTTACCAGATGCCGACGCGTCTCCGCAGTACGTGATCGGCTAGCCCGAGTACCGTTATAAACACTAATATCTAGGTACCTGAAATCCTTAAACAGATAAACAATCTTTGTCCTAGTTACAGGAAGACAGGAGAGACCTATTTTTCCACGAACGACGTCTCCCACTAGCAACCTTCCCTCGAGGGCGGCCAGCATCCTTTTCTAACTACCGATATGGAGATTGGCCAATTAGCAGCAACGTCAATTTCCCTTACTTTCCGAACGTAGGATATCCCCGACGAATCCGATGATCTCGTGTCCTTATTCACGCCCCATCATAGTTTTCCTCTGGGGTATCACCGGGACGGAAAGTCATTCTCTCTTGCGATTTTATCGACAAAAAGATTAACGCCTTACGGTCAGTGAATATTAACAAAGAATCCGACTTAGATTTTGCGAGTGCGTACGACTACCATCCCGTTGTCCGCGGATTCGTTATCGAACCTAAGGCCATTGTCACTAGCGTCGCGAGTGTGTGATCATTGTGAGTTTGTGTCAACTCTGTAACATTTTTGCGTGTGTCAATAAAAGTAACTTCAGTGTAAGAAAATGGATAGCTTCAGTGAAGAATCCTTACCTGTCCCAAGCCCCGCCACGAGGACGACTCGGGCCCAGATTCGGACATTGACTCAACATATATATTACAATTATTTTATTTAATTACATATAAAATTTATATAAATTTATTTGAAGATTATTAATAATTTTTTTTATTTGATAAATTTTATAAATTTTTTAAATTTTAATATATTTTATAAGTTTCTATATTTTAAATTTTAATGTTTTGGTAAAAATTTATTTATTTATATATATATAAATATATAATATAAATGATATAATTTAATGATTAGTAATTTAATTAGAATAATGTTAATAAATTTAATTTATAAATATTTTAAAAATATTTAATATTATTTTAATTAAATTTTTTATATATTAATATAAATATATAATTATAAAATTTTGAATTTATTTTAGACTGATGAAAATTGGTCACCTTACGATCGGGTTGGTTTATTTATGCTGGTCGAGGGGATACCGGTAAATTTCCATTCGCCTTTGTTAGACGGTTGCATGAAGCAGCGACATTGTTTTTGCCCGAAGTTTACTTATTATTATTACAGTATGTCCTAACGTTGTTGATACTCCGAGGCAAGATCACACGTGGCTCGATTTGTCCCTCAGCTCGTGTGTCGCTACAATATTATATAAATTTTTATGTATGGGATGCGAAACAAATTAAACAGGTCTGAAAAAAGCAAATTCTTGAACTAAAACAGCAACAATTATTAGTAGCAAAAATATCGAAAGTAATAAGAAGAAGTTGTAAAATACACGATTTCTTAAAAAATGTTGCAGATTATGACAAAAAGAAAAGCACTGGTCGGTCGTCATCGTTATCCGATCGTGATAAGCGGGCAATTTTGCGTGTAGCAAGTACCAGTACTATTTTCAGACGAAAAATAATCAACTTGGATGATCCTGATGGGATTATTTTCATGACATAAGAAAAGAGACAATGTCGGCAATTCGAAGACAAATAGGAGGAGGCAGCGTGATGGTTTGGGCCGGCATCAGTTATTTCGGCAAGACATGTATCAAGTTCATCGATGGGAGAAAGAATAGTGTCCGGTACATAAATTTATTCAACGAACAAATAAATAATCATGCAGAACGCGTTTCTGGACCTGATTACATCTTTCAACAAGATAATGCACCTGTACACACATCAGGATTGGTCCAATCATACTTTAATGCAAATATATATCTGGTTTGCCGTGGCTAGCACGCTCCCCGGGCCTTAATGTTATTAAAAATTGCTGGGCAGAACTTGTTCACGGCGTATACGCGAATGGAAAGCAGTGTCAACACGTACAAGAATTAAAAAATGCAATTGTACGCGAATGGGATACATTGAGTCAAAATTATATTCAGAAACTACATAAATCGATAGCAAATCGTACAATAGAAGTAATAGAAAATAAAGGGGATGTACTCATTTTTTTTTTGTTACACACTAAATCTCATAATATTTTTAATTATTTTCAACAAACCGCATATCCTGAGCTCATAATGTTTTGATACTATACGTTACAGACGAAAAACGTTACATGCGTCATTGAGCAATTGAAGATAGCTCACATGGGCTATCTCTTTCATGGGCATGATCGCATTCAAAGATCATGGTTTATATAAAATAAGTAGTTACATTGAAAGGCAAGAATCGCACGCTAAAAATGTGGGAAAAATGACAAATAGGGAAAAATTCCACAGGATCTTAGGGCATGTAAACTTTAATTATTTAGATACAATGTGTAAAAAAAAATTAGTTGAGGGAATGCCAGAAAATTTTGAGTAAGTACAATTAAAATGTGGCACACGTATACAAAATAAAATGCACAATTTACCGTTCCAAAATAACCGTAGTAGAGCACGCGAGATTTTAGAATTAGTACCAAAAATAGGACCATTACGAACACATATGAAAATAAAACACCATTTGAAATATTTTTTAAAAGGAAACCGAATATAAATAATTTAAGATTGTACGGAAGTAGAGTTTTCGTAAGAATACCTGAAATTAAAATAAATTCGAAATGGGACAAAATAGCGGACACTGGGATACTTGTAGGTTATGAAAACATTGGATATAGGATCCTAGTTAATAATAAAATTATAATTGCAAGGCACGTAGAATTTATAGATGAAGATGATAATTTAGACGGATTTCAGGGAGAAGATGAATCAGACAATGAAACAGAAAAGGATTTTGACGAACATTCGGATTCAAACGAAATTCATGAAAATGAAATAAATGACGAAAAGGTCGAGCAGGTTGCAATAAAAGCGGAGAGAAAGTTAAGTAACAAATCAGAAAGAAAACTTGAGGACATAGAAAATAATTTGAGAAGGTCAGGACAGGGAAGAAAGGAACCTCAAAGATATGGCCAAACGAGCTCATATTTCATTTATGTGAATGTAGTTAGCGCAGACAGTCCTCAAACCTATGAAGAAGCTTTAAGTGGAGATGACAGCGGTTTATGGAAAGAAGCAATGGATCGAGAAATGAATAGTTTAATCAAAAATAAGACCTGGCAACTAGTAGAGAAACCAAAAGACAAAAAAGTATTAGACTTGAAATGGGTATATACGAATAAATCTGATAATCGTAAAAAAGCACGATTAGTCGTTCGAGGCTTCCAACAAAATGAAGTACTGGAAGATTTATACTCTCCAGTGGCAAAAATGCAAACGTTGAAGTTATTACTATCTTATTGTTGTCAATATGGTTTGACGATTATGCAAATGGATGTAGAAACAGTATTCCTAAACGAAACTATAAAATCGGAAGTATTTGTAAAACAACCTATAGGTCACGACAATAAAAGCGGGAAAGTATGTAAATTAACAAAAACGTTATATGGATTGCATGAAAGTTCAAGAGCTTGGTATGAATGTTTCCACGACTATATGAAAAAATTAGGATTTCAAAGAAGTAAGAGTGATTATTGTCTGTATATGAAGTATGAGAGCGATGATGTTATATATTTAATTCTATTCGTAGGCGACTTATTAACATGTGGAAAAAACAAAAGAAAAATCGATGAGATTAAAAACAAATTGTCAAACCAATTTGCGATGAAGGACTTAGGTGAAGTAAAGACTTACTTAGGAATAAACATTGAATACGATAATAAGAAGTGTGAGATGAAATTAGATCGAAGTAGTTATATAGAGTCATTAGCGAAACAATATAATATAGAAAATAGTAAATTTTACATCAATAGTATAATTTACATCAATGGAACAAAACTTAAGTTTAGAACCCGCACAATCAGCCTCAGACGATATAAGATATAGAAATCTCATAGGAGCTTTATTATATATTAGTACTGGAACAAGATTAAGCGTTAGAGATAGTGTAAACTATTTAAGTCGATTTCAAAACAGTTACAACGAGACCCACTATAAATATGCATTGAGAATTTTGAAATATTTATATTTAACTAGGAAATTAAAATTATAAAAACTTATAAAAGAAATTTGAATGCTGAAGTTATTGATTGTTTTGTTGACGCTGATTGGGCTGGAGATAAAGTAGATAGAAAATCCACTACGGGATTTATCATAAGATTTTTCGGAAACGCAATTTACTGGAGATCAAGAAAGCAAAGTGGCGTGACAAAATCATCAACAACCGCCGGGTATGTAGCTTTATCGGAAGCTGTGAGCGAAATTAAATTTGTAAGAGAATTGTTGAAAGATTTCAAAATAATGATCGAGACGCCAATAAAAATTTACGAAGATAATTCTGGAACGATTGCGATATCAAAATTTGGTAGCTTGACAAAAAATTCTAAGTACATTGAAGTTCATTTCCATTTTGTGCACGACAGTTACGAAAATAAAGAGATTGACATTATAAAAGTAGATTCAGAAAATAATGTAGCTAATATTTTAACGAAGGCTATAGGGAGAAACAAATTTGAAAATTTTAGATTACTTTTAAGAATAGTTTGATTGACTTATAAAAGGAAATGAATATGCAGCACAAAAATTGAGGAGGTGTGTTGAGATTTGTATAATTTTCTGTGCTGGACTGGGTTAAGTGCGTAGTAGAGATACTTGTATGTGGGTATCAGTGTGTGGAGGTATGTGTGTGGGCGGCGTCTCGAAAGCAGATCAATGTAAACTGTTCAGTCGGTTAACAGTCGGGTATAGAAGAAAGTACTGAGACGCGTGCAAGTGTGTATCGATGAATATATAAGAAATCCTCCGTAAAATAAATATATTACTACTCTAATGTTAATCCTCAGTATCAATTTAGTGTTCCTATGACATTATTTCGGCTTCAAAGATCGACAATTCTCAACATTAGTACAAAAATCTGAGCAAACCAATAATCAGATTACCCACTACTAAATCTATCAACATTCTATTCCTCAGAAGTTCTCCCAGAAAATTTTAAATACGCGCATCGTATCTTTTTAAAACCTATCACATCATTGATCGCGTCTCGCCGCTAACAGAATCTCTAGTACCACTATTCGCCAATTTTCACTAGCCCTTTTATTGCCATAACTTGAAAGCGTATAAATGCCAGAAAGAATATCTCCACGTCCCGTAACCGGAGGCTTTTCATTTTCCAGAATTGTTGAATTTCGCGTTGTGCGCCTGGAAAAGGGGCGAGAGTACACGTACGCGAGCCCACTACGATTAATCATTCTGTTTTTCGATGCTGCCTCTCCCGACTTCGTGCTACCTCGTTTTTTTTTTCGTTTTCGGCCAGTTATCATGGAGGAGTCGGGGGTAATTGTTTGCTCACAGTACGAATAACAAGGGCGTCAAAAGCCGGACGAGCCAGCAGATTTGTTAGGCAAGTATTTAACGAAAAATGACGCGGCGTTTCGCCGAGCTGTCTCCACCCATTCTCGTCCGGTTAGTTTGTGTTTTAACTCGTTACGTCCATCCCTTTCACCGATCAAAAAAAGAACTACTACTACTACTACTACAAATACTAAAAGCGAGCATAATGACAAAGTAGTAACAAGAATGACTTCCCGTGCTCTGGATAGTCCAGAGGATGCGGAGTCATTGGTAGTTACCTTCTTCTATGGCAGTTTGCCGGGCTTCTTCGGCTCGTAACCTCTTCTTTCTTCGGGCGCAATGCCCACTAAAACTTACATCTAAGCTCGAGACTTTCTAAATAGCAAACCAAAAAATAAAGTACAAAGGTGAAATAAAAAGATAAATCGCGGAAGCTGATCCAAGTGCACATAAATGAACAACGATCATATAGCGATCGCTGTCCGTTCGCATCTGCATGCTCGAGCAATATTAACGTTCGTTTCGAAAACTTCTCGCGATCACGACCGCGAAATTAAATAAATCGACGAGCAAAGCCAGACGCGATGACACGTTCCATTCGTGTCAGCTTTACCGTCGATTATTCGAATAAAATTCCCTGAAGCAGGTTGGTCACTCGAAAACGCGTCTACCCGATCAGAGGTTCACCTCCACGGTTCTCACACATATCACCAGGGCGCAAGAGCCTCCACTAGAGAGAATGTCCCGAGATGCCTCCAACACCCGAGCTTAACACGCAACATGTACACTCTAATTTACGTACCATTTTTCTGAAATCGACTGACGAAGGCTAGTGACCATTGCGCAAAAAGTGATAAAACACATCTAAAGAAATTATATCGTTAAAATAAATATAAGTAAACTTGGAATTATAATTGTAATTTACAGCAATATTAACAGCGTGTT
>NW_022883769.1:0-33293 GCF_011952255.1 Bombus vosnesenskii
GGACCAAATGAATGAACGAGATGTTAGGGACAACTGACGATAAGTTCTTCTTTTGTCGAGAATTGCATGTTTGTGAATGGTGTGTGGGTGGTTAGGTGGAGAGAATTGAAGAGTTTGGAGGTGACTGGAGGAGTGTTTTGGGCAAGGTAGATTGCAGAATGGTTGCGGTAGCATTGTGTTAATTATGGGTTTGTACATGTAATCTTTGTATGTATCACTACATACGACCTAACGTATATTTTTAATAATACATCAGAGTTTTAGTTATTTCATAGCTATGAATTTTATACTCTATAATCTTGACGTTTTATTTCACAGAAGCGTTTGAATATCCATAAAAATTAAATGAACCAATGTATTCATTATCTTATAGAGAAGATATATTATTTTTAATTATGTTCCAATTATTTATCATGATCCTGATTTCCTTATTCCGAAAATTTGAAAGGAAGTTTTGTAGTTTGATACTTTCAGCGACAAAGGGTCAATATTGCTTTAGTATATTTCGTCACATATACATGTATATCTATATATCCACCGAAAATGCGCTCTTGTAGACAAACGCTCGATTCGCGCCATAGCTTTTAAAGCTTGTCGCATCTCAATCCGTTGGAAAAAGTTTTTCCTGTAGCATATTTTATTTTTACGAACCAACAAGGTCTTTGTTTATTTCCTTCTTCTTTTTGCTCCAATTCCCCCATTGTTTTTTCAAGGATAGTATTTCAGAGCCATTAGTCAAGTTCATTGTAACAATAAACGTACGTTTCGGAAACACTTTGTGCTGTGAAACAGAATACACTAAAGTTTGAAGGTCACATCGATTTTCGAAAGTTTATAAATGGAGGTGTATGACAGTATCACCAGCTGTTGCTGTCCCCAAGCGCCAAAATACGTTCTGACTACTATTTTATGTATCTCACAGAAGTATGTCTTCATTCATCATCTCCCATGCCATCCACCAACGTGTTCTTAACATGTTATCTCCTAGTAAAATATTGATGTTGAGTCAGATATCCAACTGAATAATCTTTTCGGTGTCTACTATAAGACATTTAAAACCAAGGCTCGTACACACGTGTGCTTATACGTCCGATGTAATACTTAACACGAAACCTGCTTATATTAATATTAAATTTATGCATAGTAGGATGTTCGACCTTTGTAAAAATGAAATTATAATACATACAGTTTCACCGTGGAAAAGTGAATCTTTCTAGCATGTCCACGCAAATGCAGAGGAGGGGAGGACTGTGCATGCACCAAACAACTTTACGTTCGTAATTTTTCACACAAATGTACAACTGTAGGGAAAAAATTATCTCTGATTTTTCTGATGTTAGGAATCGACAATATCGCATAACGGAATGCTGTGTTCTACGTATTCTATTTTTGTTACGAAAGTGGTACAAACGAAGTCCACATAAGAATAGTACAACAAAATCGGTTGAGGTTAGGTTATCGTGCAGATATCGCGGCTTTTGCATTGGAAATCACGCAACTGTTAGTCTCGTCGTTCCTTGTAAACGAAAGAAAGGTATTGTAATCGGTCGGAATTAACATAAACCTCGTCGCATGCGACCATATGGCCTGAATGTTGAATAAACGAGAGTAGAGCGCGAGCTATGTGATTCTAACCGTTTAGGCGGAAACTAATGATTGTAACCAGAGCCGAGATATATGCCAATATTACTTTGCTCGACAAAGCGTATAAGATGAGGAGAGAATCGCGATAAGGTAGAACAAGAGACAGATATTCTCTACGTAAAGCAAGTCTGTCAACTAGATTGAAATCCTATAGCTATAACTACAGGGAATCCATATTCTGGCGAATTGTCTTTTCACAAATGAAGCTTCTGAAGAACGGAATTGATACAATAACTACTGTTCATTCATAACTACTGTTGTAAGAATCTATATATTTGTCTATCTATATCTATATATATCGATCTATATATATTTGTCAGAATGTCATTTTATCAAAAAACCCATCCTCTGTAATTATAGTTTAACGAAGCATAATTAATAGAAGAGGTAGAGCGTAAAGTGGAGATGATTTAATCACAGTTAAGTAGATAAATCTCTATAGTAGTCTCTTTAATTAAAATGTCCTACGTTTTATTTGCGTCATTTTTTTCCTTCATCCAATTTAAAATGTTTAAATAACAATAGCCTATACAATATAATTTTATGTAAAAAAAATTGATTATACCATGTTTATTACAGATATTTAACATTTTTGTGTACATACAAAATTTTAATTATACCTCGCTTGAGAACAAAAATTCTATTTATTTTCCTAACATGTACTAATAATTATTGATCAAACTAGAAAAAGCTGGAGGAGATTACTTAGGAAGGTTACTTAGCATCTTATATTCCTGGCAAGGCTCGAACGTTTTATCTTCCTTTAGATTTTCCTAAGTTTCCATTTCTCTGACTTGCTATTTTAGTTAGCTTAGTATACGTGCTATACATAGGTATGTATATTGTCATGATCGCGACAGTCTTGAGTTACCCACGCTTTATCCTTTGTAAACTATTTATAAAAGAAGAACAAATTACATGTTAGAACTTTCATTCAATTTACCAATACAAATAATTTTAAACAAGAAAAAAGACCTAATGCAGTGGTTTCAACTTAAACATATCCAACAGTTATTTACGAATAAATAGTATAAATCTTTTAGCAACATGAAATTCGCGATATTTATTCAAATATTTATATTTACAGTGCGCCATCAGCAAAGAAAACGTGTTTATCGAAACGTGCGCTATCGACTTTATGCTTTTGCCACGCAAACAGGGAAATTGCAACTCAAAATTGAATTCGCACTGCAAAGCGTCGACGTTACGACATAAATTACATACTTCAAAAACACCGAAGGTATCACACGGAATCAGAGAGATTCTATGAGAAGTTAAACGCATAGTCACCCTATTGGGAATAGGATTGCTTTGATTCGAGCTCAAACATAGGGAAAGCTTTAAAGAACGATCAAATATGTGCGCAGCTGACTTACGCGTGAAGTTATTATTAAAAAAAATTGTTGCATTTAAAAGGATAAATATTAATTTAAATTTAAAAAAATTGTTAGTTCAATTATCATGTTCAATTTAAATTTAAAAAAATTGTTAGTTCAATTATCATAAGTTTAAAGATATGTAGATATTGTATTCACATATCGAAAATCAGACAGCAATATTAATTAACACACCTAGTCAAACGCACACGTACTTTAAAACCGTGCTTTAAAATCGATATTCGCTGAAACAATACATCGCTCTGCGCTTCCAATTTGTTTTCGCACGAAGAATCAGTCCACTCATTGTTACCGTCACCATCTCTACCGTAATCTATATTACTCGAATAAATTCTATATCTTGATTGGAAAATCACATATTTTAACGAACTTCCTTATTTTTTAGTTTTTTATGACTTTAATTGGCAATTTCCATAATGTTCTATAACTTGACAATAGACTGATAATATTTCAGGATATATATACATACATCATGTTTTTGAGGATTCTGTAGTAAAATAATTATAGGAAAAACAAACTATTTAAGAAAAAATTACCACCTTCGAGTAATAAATTATAGAAGGTTACCAATGTAATTTAAAACTTAAAACTTAAAAATAATCTATTACACGTAACAAAGAAAAAGATTTCTTCGCAAACGGTAACTCGAAAATTACAGCCATTGCTGTAGAAACATAGTTTTACAGGGAGAAGAATTTCGCTAGAAACTCTCGACGATGTCACATCAAGCGAAAATTCAATAAAGCGATTACTAACCATACTACCAGCGGCAATCGTGTTACGGCAATTCGTAAATAAGTTAGTCTTCTATTTGCAGAAACGTCTCGGGCAATATCGTCACACTCTTGATTACGTCGGCGCTATCAAATGGTCTTTGGAAGAAAGTTTTCCATTATCTACTTTTGCCCATGGCGTCGTTCCAACAAATGAATTCGAGTTCTGAATCGCTTTGTCTCGTATTACGATTTTATAACGGTGTTACTTTAAACTTTAAACGATCGTAATAAATGTATTTACGGACGATGACTGATATCTGGTCTGTCTTAAAGTTTCAACTAATTAGTGCCCCGTTACTTTGGACGTTATGAAATGTTGTATAACCAAAGACTTATCTTCTCTTTTGGTAGTTGCATAAGAGAAGACTGGGCCATTGAAACGCTCGAATAGATTAGCTGATTCGCTTAACGTATTTTTACTTCCGACGAGCTAAACACAAGAGCAGAAAGCACATAAGGAATAATACAGAAACGTCAAACGTATACAGAAATATATTTCGTAAAAGCATTAGGACGTAACATGTCTTTATAATTCTATTTATGTATAGTAAAATGGCTTGTATCCATTTTCATGAATTATAACTGACATTTCAAAGCATTCATGTAGATATGTAACTCTCGTTAATTAATAATTTAACAATGCGTCATGAAACGTATCATTTTCGTTTCTTCCTTTGTTTCGTTATACACAGGAACGAATTTGTAAATAAAGATGTATAATCAACGATAACATATGGCGGCGAGTATAATAACTGTCAGCAAAGGAAGACGTCGGTAAAATGATTGTGGTTGATTTCAGTGTATCGGTAAATAAGCTTTGACAGACGTTGCCGGGGGACTCGGTGTCGGTGAAACCGCGTCGATGAAATGATTGTCAGTAATTTAAAGATAACCCAATTTATTGATCTGTCTCCCCTTCATGGCGTTGTACGTCTCTCTATACAACATATTCTACCTCGGAGGGCTGAAAAATTTAACTTGGTCTCACTGGACTGGACTGTAAGTAAGAAAATTGAAATGCAAAATCCACGTGTGAGCGCAACGGTTTAGATGGAAAGTTCGATAGGACAATTATGTATATTAGCCTGAAAGAAAGCTCGTGGCTTCGCACGCAACACGTAATTTCCCTCGCTGAAATAATCCTATTACAACGATACGATTTAAAATTTTCCTTAACAGACCTCGCAATGTAATTCTTCATCTACAATTTTTTATTCGGCCTGAAACAAGAGACTTTCGAAGCCTTATAGAGTCTCGAGAATCTAAAAGTCAGGTTTCAACGTATTTTCGCGTCTTATTCTATAATACTGAAGACATTAAAGGTGTTAACGATTATTGTCTCACTATATACGTACATCAAACGAGTACTTACGTAAGAGACGAATGGAAATGGAAACAGCCGAGAATAATTGAAGATAATTTGAATACGTTCCAGGCTATAATACAATTTCTCGTGAACCGTAATTGATTCGCAGAAGGGAATTGCTGCTTTTCACGACTAGCAAAGTGTTTCGCAAAAAAAAAAAAAAAAGAGAAATGGTATCGGAAGGATAGAAAAAAAGCGGTGGCTTACATCAAGCAATCTTCATGCCGATAATGCATTTATTATTCAGTTCGTTCATTTTCTATCGTGTAACAGACACTGGGATAACTGACAGAACGAGCGTATTAATCTTGCATCTCTCAACCTGACTTCTCCCGATGGAAAAATATTTACTGGTCTGGAATCGTGCATCGCTAGTTAGTAAAAAAGTAATAAGCAAGAAAGCAATTATACTACCGGATTGGTATTTCTATTTTATTGGAGATTAATTAACCTGAGTAAACCAACAAAAACTTATCGAAAATCAATCGAAATTAAATCACCTTTTCAAACAGGCTATAAGTAGCCAACTAATATTTGCAGTAATAAACTTCACTTTCGAATAAAGTATACGCTCTATAAATTGTAAATTGATAATTTCGTTATTATATCATTTTTCTTAGTCTAAACTGAATTCAGTGAAAAGAGCTTTCAATTGAATTACACACTTCATTAGTTTATGAATTATATTCGTTACCATACGTACAAAAGAAGGGTGACTGGTTTAAAAATTCAAAGGGTAGAACCTCCAAGCTCACGATTGGAAACAGATTCAGTTCAATGGTTTAATTTGCCATTTAATTGAATTCTCTGGCAATTTCAGCGAACTGTGGGCTTTAGAAGTGTCCAGCATTCAAAGGCAAGACCTCCTCCATCTTTCTCTTTCTTTCAGTTCCAACCTCAAGTAATTGACCTGTTAATTCGACGCTATATTTACATGCTCGCAAGGGATTCAGACGACTTCATTGCGTTAAATTCGCAATTTAGCAAACACGAATGTCTCAATCAATTTGTAGTTCGAAACAAATAAAAGATAATCAATTTTTCAAAATAACAATCGATATGTTCAATGCATTTGTCGATGCATTTGATCGTTATGTTCATTTAGCATTTTTATAATAAAAGCGTAGAACACATGTACATACACATAATATTCCATGAAATGATTTATACAAACTATGAGTCTCGTTTTATCATATTATAAAAGAATGAATTTTTCCCAATAAATGTAACTTCATACAAAATCTTGTTTAAAAAATTCAGTTTTTATTCTCATCAAATTAATTTAATATCGGAATATGTCATTTTAGTCGTTATAAAAATTTTATGTCAAAAAGCGTTCACAGATACATATATAAATAAATGTCCAATCCTATGCATTTATTTAAGCTGAAATCTGAACTTAAATATTTATTAACAATATTCTGACGAATATGTAATGAAAGATAAAAGCAGCTTTATTTTTTTTATAGGATGGCTCATGCTTTTTATTCATTTTATGTTTTTCGTTGTCAGCGCGTAACTACCTATCAGCCGCATGAATGCCAAGTTTTACTACTCAGAAGCGAAGAAGCGAAGAAGCAAATATACGTTACCTTGCATGGAAAAACGTTAGATACATATAAAAGTCATAACGTAGCTATTTACACATGGGGAATATTTATTTTCGTATGAAATATTTTTGCTTCTGAATTCTCATTATAAATGTACGTCCATTTCCTACGTTAAAGTACGTCTCTGCTTTGAAAACCTTCATTTAAATATAACGGTTAACAGAATATTATTAGAGAAATATTAAAACGAGACGCTAAAAGAACATTTTAATAAAGTACAAATGATTATTTGTTCTTTGTTAAATTGCACTGCTGTAACTCTAATTTTATTAAATTCAAAATGAATCATTTATAATATAAATTTTATTAATATATTATTAATATAAAATTAATTATATATTATTAATATATTATTAATATAAAATTAATTATATATTATTAATATATTATTAATATAAAATAATTATTAATATAAAATTTTATTCCGCAAAAATCATAAAGTTGAAAGTTAGGAACGAATAACAAATGAATAACCTAGTTTCATTAAAAGGCACGTGGTTAAGGTACGCCAATCCGCGTAATAACTTTGATACTCCAATTATTATAAAATATGTATCCTTAAGGGATTTTTTTGCGCGAATGCAAAATACTTTTCATACGTGCAACTGAATAAATGGGGCGTGATTTTCAATATTTCTTTTTGTAGAATTTATAACAAAGTAACTTTTTCACAAATGTTTTCGCTAACATTTTTACAACGTAAATGTCTTCTTTTGTAATTAATAATTTCAACATTTCTCTGAACAGTTTCGTTGCGATAAAAAAATATACAAAGATTATGACGTGCTTGTTTAAAAATATTTATACGGAACAAGACTTTGAATTTGTCAGACCAATCGTTCTAACGAACGAATAAATTAAACGACTCGTAACAAAAAATTATTCCTGTCCATGTTTCTCTTTGTAAAAGTAATTCAAGGCAAGTTAGATGAATCGCTGTGTACCCTATTCGCGTAGCATGTGCTTTAACGACCAGCGTGCAAGCGTTAACGGTGTGCTTTAGTTTCTCTCTGGTTGTGTTAAGTGTTTAAGTAATGAGCATATACTCACTACGGGTGGTTTGCATGAGATCACCTGGCACCACTTCGGCTTCGAATGATAGCAGATGCAGAGACTGCAAACCGCAGGTCCCGGCACAAGCATAAGACCATGTCGAATGGTTTCTCCTTGAAAGTCAGTACTGTTGTCGTCTATAGCATCTGAAGACGATTCTCAGCTTGAATATCTTTGCCATTCGACGGTCGTACGCGCAGTTACGTTAACCGTTTCAACGCCACTCAGCGTGATCATGCTGTACGCGTAGTGTGGTGAACTGTGTCGCGATGTTTGGTTACGATTGTCAATTCACAACGCGCTCGGTTCCGAACGTAGCTTGTCACTAGTCTATCAGAGTTTCCTCTCGTAATTACTTTTCTTTCAAATAATCGTAAACCAAATAAAGAAAAAACTAATGTATAAATTACCTCTTGAATTGGAAAACCAATTACAGAACGTCACACAAACAAAAGGTAAAGCACGAATATTTGGCAACCTTTTGACTCTTTAGTGTAACGTTTCTGATATAGCTGATGAAGTGAAGCGTGAACGCGTTGAACGGTATGTTTCGACAAAAAAAAAAAAGAGCAGTGCAATCGAGTTGATCGGCACTTCTCGTAAATAAATAAACGAAGCGCTATTGCGCTTCATGGTACAATCCGATACGGATTTTTAAAACATCCCTGATACTGAAACGGCTAATAGCGTTACGAAAACGATCGTGCCAGGAAATTTTTGTTCGGATCCGCAACGGATCCGCATTGCGGCTGCCACAACGTAGCATTGATGCTTCATCGATGAAGCACGATTGAAATTGGATATTCGATTTCTTACTGGGGAGAGAGTTTTCATATCGTGTTTACTGTTTCACTTCGCAAGTGTGCTTTACAGTATACGTTAGAACTTGAAATCGAGCTATTTGAGTTAAAGTCGCTTGAAGCTTGAAATGACGTTTAAAGGATATAAGAATAATAGAAGGCTAAAATTCAAAAGTGTATATACGTACATATACATTTCAATAAAAATAGCAGATAATCTCAAGTAAAAAAAGTAGATTCGCGCTAGTAAAATAGTTTCAAAATACTTGTGAAAAGTCAAACGACTTGACTAATTAAAAATGGATGTAAGAGCTTAAAGGACAAAGGCGTATAAGAGTATCAATTAAGTAACAAATTCACAGTGACAAAGAGGTTTCCAGTCGATCGAATTCAAATAAATCGGCTAATTTGAACGAAACTTTAGATGCACGAGAAGCGACACTCGTCCTCAAGGACTACGAAAGTTCTACTGGGATGAATGAAAACTTTTGTCTGACCCGGTGTGTATACACAAGATGCGCGAATCTCGAGTACAGCTTGCATTAATTAAAGTAATTGGTTGGTTTGATCAAATTAATCGGTTTAAGCAAATCACTTTGAGTCCAATTACCGGATGTCATCGATGCTACGTTGAAATGGCGAACACCATCCAAGTAATTGATGTCCTCTGTAATTATTTGTTAATCATGCGCGGAATCAGAACGATTCGACCTCGTTCCAAAGCAAATCGTTACTAGAGTAGAGACGGGAATTAATAATTCGTGTCAATTGTTCGATCGTGTTCACAAATTCAAATGCGGTTGAGTGGCGGAAACCATTTATAACACGTCCCATACAGCATAGATCGCATACACGTCTTAGGATGTATTTTTGGTACTTATATATACTCTATATATATTCTTACTCTATATATACTGTAATATCGTAGAACGACGAACGATTGTCGGGTGAAGAGGATTTGACGCTGGAGGAGCTGAGGAGTAAGCTCGACAGATGAATCTGCCTATATCCGGTGCGAGATCTGTGCTGGTTGCCAGGTTGAGCAGAGCGTGCAAACCTGGTCGATCTACTCCTAAGGGTTCGAAGCGTGGCGAAGATCAGAGCTAATTGAGTCGTCGAAGAGTAGAGTCGTGAGAATTGATAGAGTTGTTAGAGAGAGAGAGAGTGTGTGTGTTAGATTCGTTGTGACGAGAGTGATCAAATAACTGTAAAGTTATTTGATATAGATACGAGTATTGCATTTAGTTTCCGTTAAATATCGTTCTCTGTCCAATTTACATTTGTATATTCAATTTAATATTAATAAATTGTGAGTAATCGAAAAAAAATTTCTATCCTTATTTTCCGATATTACATATACTTATATGTACTCTATATATATTCTCTATCTTAGATATACCATAAAATATTTCGTGAAATCGCGTATTCGTGTCTAATGTCAGGGATTCTCTTTCCATAAGTCTGCGTTTTCTATATTATCTTTCTTCCTTATCAGTAGGCATTCTCACAATTTGTGATTAATACTGCTCGTACAGGAATGTTAGGTTTTTGACGTTGTAAAATTTCACGTGAAATAATAATGCCTATATATTGACTAATTTATCAATTAATTAAATCCGTGTATATCAAGTTTTCTATAATTTAGTACTTTCGTGTAACTACAGAAATTTGATGCAATATAAAATTTGATTAAAACAGCGATTCATTAGGAAACGAGAATAATGATGCAAATATTTTTTGTAGCCATTATATAGGATTTCGATCGCATAATTCATCAGTATCAACTTACCAGTCTTTAACGGAAGAACAGAAAGAAGGGCAGGCGGTACACAGACCGCAATCATGATCATTTTCATGTAGACTGTCAGACTGCCGTACATCTTCGTTAGTCGTCAAAAATCGCGATGAGAAGCGTAAAAGAAGTGCACTAGCCAGAAGTATCTGCGACAGAAATCAGAATACACTCGTTTTCGCATGGTTGGATCAATTTCGCGTGGGACTAACCTGATTGAACCTAACGCGGGATAATTGTGTTAAGGGAAGTGATACATTTACACTGTACATGAGAGTGTGTGTGTAAGGGCCAGAGGGCGTCAAGGTCTTAGTGGAGACAAAAGACTGTTGCCAGATGTTAGAAGAATCTAGGATAGTCGGTTGGCGACAAGCGTGCGTGCAAGACGTTCTTCAGAGTGTAATATAGATGTATAACTGTTGCGTGGGAAATATAGTCAATTATTTGTATTCCCAAATCCTCGAATTTCCTTAACGTGGTAGCAGAGCGTGGTTACTAGTTTTGCAAGATATTTAGTGCGTGGTTACGATCTTGCGAGTGAGTTTTCAGTAAAGAAAAAAAAACTTTCAGAGGAACAAAATATACTTCGAGCACGTAGGAACGCTTGAGTAAGAAAAGAAAAAAAAGAAGAATCAATTAAAATGGAGAGATCGGAAATCATGATACCTATATTCGATGGTGAGGATTATGGAATGTGGAAGCAAAGAATCACGATGTTTCTCAAATATAAGGAATGCGAGGTTGTTACAACTAGAATGAAGAACGAAAGAGACGATGAAGACTGGGACAAAAAGGATTTGAAGGCGATTAATATAATTTATAGCGCAATATCGAACAGACAATTGGAGTATGTTAGGGAAGGAAAAACGGCGTATGATATAATAAAAAGGTTCGATGAAATGTACTTGAAAGAGTCGACGGCACTGCAGATCGTATGCAGAAGGAGATTGGAAAACATAAGACTGGAGAACTACAGTGATTCAGCATCATTCTTTAACGATTTTGGGAAATTAATCAATGAATTAAAAGGTGCGGGCGCACACGTAAGTGAGAGGGAAAAGCTGAATTACATGCTGAATATGTTACCCGAAGAATACAGCTACATAGCGGACATAATAGACGCATTGAAAGAAGAGGATCAAACGGTAGCGTATGTAAAAAATAAAATAGAGATAGCAGAGAAGAAAAATAAATACAATCGAGGAGAAAGGCAAACCAACGCCTTTTCTGCAAAAAAGGAAGGATGCTTCAGATGTGGAAGATTAGGACACTTTGCGAGAGAGTGTCAAAATGGCGTCCAAGCGGGAAGCAGTAACGGCTATTGGCATGGGCCAACACGTGGTCGAAACAGAGGAAGAGAGAACAAAGGCAATACGAGCAGAGGACGTGGAAACTTTCATCGTCAATCAAGAACCGGCACGGGCGAGCATGGAAACTCAAGAGCAGGCATATGGACAGCAACGGCGCACACAGCAAACAGCAATGAGACGAATGAAATAAGTAAGAACGAAATAGTGTGGCTATTAGATAGCGGTTGTACCGATCACATAATTAATAATATAAATTATTTCGATAAATCTATCGACCTAAAAGAACCGGTAAATATATATTTAGGCGATAATAGACCGATAAAAGCGACAAAAGTTGGGAATGTTATAAGTTATTTTGAAGCATTCGGAAAACAAAATAAAATAAATATGAGGAAAGTATTTTACGCGAAAGAAATGTCCGCAAAATTGATTAGTTTAGGTAAACTAACAGACAATAAGAATACGGTTATTTCCAAAGGAAATATTGCGAAAGTAATAGATGAGGATAATATACTTACAGCTGTAGCGTTCAAAGAGAATGGGACATATAGAATAAAAAGTATATTGAAAGGGAAGAAGCACTTAGTAAACAGCGCCGAACGTAGTGGTATGAGTAAAAAGGAAAGATGGCATAGGATGCTAGGACACGTAAATTTTAAATATTTAGAGATTTTGGGTAAAGAGCAGCTAGTGACTGGCATACCGAATGAATTTGAAAAGGAACTTTTGAAATGTAGGGTGTGTATAGAAAGCAAAATGCATAACTTACCTTTCAAAAATAATCGAACTAAGGCTAAGGAAATAATGGAAATTATTCATACGGACGTATGTGGTCCGTTTAAGACTACCGGATTCAATGGAGAAAAATATTTCATTTCATTTATCGATGATTATAGTAAAATAGCTAGGATCTATTGTATAAAATCAAAAGATGAGGTCTTTGATTCTTTCGTACAGTTCGTAAATGAAGCCGAAAATTTAACGGGCAAGAGGTTAAAAATATTAAGATGCGATAATGGTAAAGAATATTTAAATAATCGAATTTATAAATTTGCTAGGGATAAAGGTATAAGAATAAATAATTGCCGGACAGTGGGACATGGCGCGTTGCTTGTTAGCGGAAGCGAAAGTACATAAAAGGTACTGGCCGGAAATAGTTTGAAACACCAGCTCAGATAAATGACCCTCTAACTTACCTTTGTCCTCATCGACGTCAGTGATTTTAAAGCTAGTTATAAGGTGCACTTCTCAGCCAGCGTCCACGGCAGTCAATATTATTTAACGGGTCTTGACGCGATGTAAAAAGGGAAAAAGGAGGAAAGAAGGAACAGGGAAGCAAAGAGGAAAAACGAATTTTTCATTTTCTCGAAACTGGATCAAGTTTCAGGCTGCTCGCCAAAGAGTCTGTAGCTAACGAGACAAGATTAGACAAACCACGCTTTAAAATTCCCACAGAACTATAATAATCCTCGAAATCAATACGATTCGTCGATCCATCGCCTGATTAAAAAATGAGATAGGATGAAGCTCACTAGTCGGCCTTTGAACTTTCAATAGTGATTCTCTGTAAATGCTTGAAATTGACGCTTGGATTCTTTCCAGATTAACTAGCTTTGCCCCTCCCTCCCTTTATCTATTTTCTTAGATCGACTTAGACTGCCACAACATATTATCTTTCTTCTTTTCTTTTCTTTTCTTTTGATCTTTTAAAGCCCTAAATCGCTGGCTATTTTGTATACTATATATTTTGTACACTCAATTACTCTGTAAGTCATAAGTACATATGTTTTACAACGTTATTTGTCATATTTCAGTTAAACCGCAGAAAAGCCAGAAATATATTTGCAGCGTGTTTTAACGCGTCCCTGGCAAAGATCTCAAAAACGAGTTGCGACACAATTTAAAGCGACAAATAGCACCGCGTGTCTCGTTGTGGTAACACACGGTTCGCCAGCTTTTTAAAAGCGCTCTCCGTTTGCTTTTTCCTCTCTTCCCTGTCTCTTCGTTTTTTCTTAACGAGCAAAACCATTTTCGCGAGGACGAGAGTACGGAAATGACGTACTGGCAATTTTGTTTTGTGATAATACAAGCAGCTCGGTTTCAGTGACTTAAACTTGGGCCCGAGCTTCTACTTATCCCTACCTTCCTTTCCTTTATTTTCCCTTCTATATCGGTTTTGCGGGTTTCCACATTTCCATCACAATAAACCATGTTTTTTCTCGATTTTACATGTTAGCCAATGATTCACGGCAAAAGCGTCGACTGTAAAAATATTTGTAGTTGCAATAGCAACAAGTATGTTTTCTCAAATAGAAAATATTGGGAGCGTACTAGTGACGAGGGCCTCAGGCTTGATAACGAATCCGTGACCAACGGGAGGACAGGTTCCCTTGCTCTAACTCACACGTGCACCACTCCCTGCTCGTAAGGCACTCGACTTCCTTCACCGATCAGCTCTCTAGCAAGACTGCTCGTCATCCCAACGACGCCACCGAAACAAGACTCCGGTCGAGTGTCTCAGTACACACGATCCTCCGATCGTCGTACGATTGCTATCGGTTTGGACTTGCGATTGTTTCGTTATGGCTATATTAGGCTCTAGGTTGCAAGGTTAGGGTGTTGTCCTGAAGTTCCAGAGGGGCCCCGGCGTCCTTTCGTCTCCGACTCGGCCATCCTGACACTTACACGTCCTCGTGTGTGGCCTGCTGGCTTAGTCTACCCGTCGGGGCTTCCACCACGCAGGCATCGACCCGGCGCTCGTCCTCGGGGCAATGTTTTTCTTCTCGCCGCGATGGACAGCGAGACGCGATGTGTCCCGGCATGTGGCAGTGAAAGCACAACGCTTTTGGTGGTGCAGCCGGTCGGCTTTCCTCCGGGCGTCGGGGGTCCTTCTTCTGTTCCCACTTCGCCCTCTTGCGGCATTCGAATATCGGATGTCCGTAAATACCGCAGTGGCCACACATGGTCCTGGGGGCGGGTGACCTGCCTCGTTTGTTTCCGGAGCTCGCTAATGACCTCCACGACGGGGGCGTTGGCCACTCCGTGTATAGGAAGGGCTTCATTTCTCTTTGGAATTGTTTCACCGACGTGATGTCACTCGTGAGCGCTAGTCGTTTAAAACGTTCATCGCGCGAGCCCAGCAGATGGAGGGCGGTGGCGGCGAGTACCTCTTCCCTGGTTGAATTTCGCCACTTCGACCCCAGGAGGGTGATGATACGATTTCCGTACGCTCCTGGTGTTTCGCCGTCCCGCGGTAGTTCCTCGGCTACCTTGATTAGCGACGCGGCTGCTACTTCTTGGCCACCGAAGTGCGCGGCGAATTGTTCCTTAAAATCTGGCCAGGTGAGCTCGTCGCCGTTCATTATCTGCGTAAGCCAATACGCTGCCGGACCCTCTAGGGCACGGTTTAGGGCAGAATACAGTGCGCTGTTCTTCAGGGGGTGGTCCCTCATGAGCAGGCCGACGGCTGTGCACCAGGCGGCTGGATCTGCGTCCGCGGCTTCGGGGTTGAAGCGCGGTAGCGATACCCAGGTTGCCCGGTGTCCTTTCTTCTTCTTCTTCTTCTTCCTCTTCTTCTTCCCTAGCGACCGCTTTAGTGCGCGCACGATACTCTTACGATCCCGTGCCGACAACGTGTGTTCGGATGCCACTTCTGATGTCGAGTCTGAATCCGAATCCGAGCTCGAGTCACATTCCGAGTCCGAGCTCGAGGCGCCCTCCCGGGCAGGGCTCGCGGGAGATTTGATTCCGTGTTGGAGTTCTCCATCGTCCGGTCGCGGGTGGGGTACCTTTATTGTCGATAGTGACACTAGTGACGAGGACCTCAGGCTTGATAACGAATCCGCGGCCAACGGGAGGACTGTCATATAAAAAGCAACAGGATACACGAAATAATATAATTCTGATAGGACAACATTTAATTTTGTATATAAATATTTTCATATTTAAAAAAGTTTCCGGAAGCAGGAAGATTTACAAACAAATAATATCATAAACCGAATGTTTCATGATCCTTTTCTAATTAGAGTGTGTGACAGCATGTGAGAGCGTTTCTTAAAAATATGACTTATTGCAATTACTTAATCGCAATTATAAACGATTAAGACCTTCTCACAACGAGGCAATCTATCCAAAGTATAAAACTCGTTATACTTGATGAGAAAACAAATCTCTACTTAGGTTTCATTTCGTTTCATCGCGTTCATAAAAAGTGAATTTGTATGAACACATCGTGCAATTTAGTAATTAGGACCGTTGATCTCGCTGCAACATAGATGGATAGAAAAAAGCCATTTAAAATGATACAACGTCGGGAAGACAATTATGAAAATTATAAATGGAACACAAGATAAAATTGTTTAAGATTAATTCTTCTTTTTTTTTTTTAATCGCGAGTGTTTGCAAACGAAGTTTCAATCTGTTTACAATGATAGCAATGAGAGGAGGATGTCTATGAAAGTTATAAATGCGATATTGAATAACATTTCTGCGAGTGGGTTTGTTTTTCGTTACAAATGTTTTTTAAACGAATCTGCAATCTGTTGGAAACAACGGAACAGTAACGGGACGACTGATAGGGAAATAAAAAAGATCGCGTTTTATTTGAACAGACAAATCTTTGAAATCTATTCGAAAGTCTATTTGAAATGGTACGAGCTCGAAAAGAACGGTGAATACTATAGAAGAAGGATTAATTAAAATTCTTATTAATCTGTACGCTTTGTATATTAAATATCTTGATCGATGCCAAGATAACAAATTATTATACAAAACAGTGAAGTATCCACGTCTGACATTAATATTGAGTATTACCATTACTGTAATTTAATTTTTAACCGATCCTGAAAATTCCTTAGAACGTAAAAAGTATAAAATGTTACTGTGCATTTCATGATTAAATGCACTGTAATTTAGAAACAGTTATGAAGCGGAAACAAATAATTTATTCAGAATAAGAATTCTACGTAATCATGTTAAAAAAAAACGTACTTATAACGCGTTTAAACTCCAAATATGTAAAGACAATAAGGGAAAAGAATTTAACGAAGAATCGTATTTTTTGTAAATTCACACAAGATTTTATCTAAAAAAAAATTAAGATTTTTTGAAGAACGTACAAGACGGAACACGAACAATAAAAAAGGGATGTTAAATACAAAAAATAGATTGAAATTTAGATTATGAAATATAAAAAAATGATATTGCATAATTTACAATTATTTTCGATAGCTTACGTCAGTATGTTGGAGTGTAAACTATAAAATATTCAAAAACTGATACCATTCAGACATAATTTAGAAAAACAATAAATTGCGGAAACCGTTACTAGAATCAACAAGAAAGCAAATCGTTACTAGAGTAGAGACGGGAATTAATAATTCGTGTCAATTGTTCGATCGTGTTCACAAATCCAAATGCGGTTGAGTGGCGGAAACCATTTATAACACGTCCCATACAGCATAGATCGCATACACGTCTTAGGATGTATTTTTGGTACTTATATATACTCTATATATATTCTTACTCTATATATACTGTAATATCGTAGAACGACGAACGATTGTCGGGTGAAGAGGATTTGACGCTGGAGGAGCTGAGGAGTAAGCTCGACAGATGAATCTGCCTATATCCGGTGCGAGATCTGTGCTGGTTGCCAGGTTGAACAGAGCGTGCAAACCTGGTCGATCTACTCCTAAGGGTTCGAAGCGTGGCGAAGATCAGAGCTAATTGAGTCGTCGAAGAGTAGAGTCGTGAGAATTGATAGAGTTGTTAGAGAGAGAGAGAGTGTGTGTGTTAGATTCGTTGTGACGAGAGTGATCAAATAACTGTAAAGTTATTTGATATAGATACGAGTATTGCATTTAGTTTCCGTTAAATAAATATCGTTCTCTGTCCAATTTATATTTGTATATTCAATTTAATATTAATAAATTGTAAGTAATCGGAAAAAAATTTCTATCCTTATTTTCCGATATTACATATTTGAAGCATAAATTAAAAATCGACACATTGACTACTTCAAAGAAATTAGCCCGAACGAGACATAACTCGTTCATCGTGGTTTTCGCGCGAAGTAAATATGCGGTTTCTCAATCGTTGTGAGATTCCAACGACGTTAATTCTGTCGAAACGGCGACGCGCGACGACGATCGCACATTCTGTTGCTAGCGAGTGCTTGCAAATCGCGACGATATCGAGCGTAAAGACTAAGCGCAAAAATGGAGGACACTCGGCGGGGAATTGGAAATGCTCGATGACGAAAGGTATTTCAAGGTCTAATTACATCCACATCCAATTGGATCGCACCTTCGTTCGGTTGCTAGGTCAACAACCTTCGATGTTATTCAAATAATGCAACGGCTGGAGCAGCCGGTAGCGAGTCGTAAAAGTTTCAATAAAACACGTTCCTGCTAGTGAACGTATGTTAAGACTTACACCGAGTTTTATTTCGCTACGCCGTTTACTAGTTCGAAACGATCGATTGCATAATAGTAGCTGTTTCTTTCATCTCGGAAACACGATCGTAAACGGTGACAACGATCCAGCTTATTCCTGATCGTGTTAATTTCCACGCAAACTTTGTAAACATTATACGTCGCGACGCTCTCGTTAACGCGTCATTCCCTCCAACTCGAAAGTCTTGCAACTTTGGTGATCCGTTTTCTGTGTAAAATTGGTTACAAGCATCAGGGGACTTATCGTCGTAATCGGTAAATTGTTTATTAAGGATCTACAGCTTTTAAGGATTTCTCTCTAGAGATTTAGGGATTAGAAGTTTCATTAACGCGTTATCGTGTCCCTAACTCGATCTTTTTTCGTGTAAATTGGTCACGAGACTTACGAGCTTTGTTGTAAATAGAAGATTAGTAATATTTCGTAGTTTCGTGATAGTATATAGACATTTTAGTGCTTAAACGCGCAATTTTTAGTTCGCTTTTCGCTCGCATCGGCGCCATGAAACGGATCAATATCTCAACACTTTCCTTTAGTTCTACGAATCATCTTTCGACCGGCTTTTCTTGGCCTACCGTTTCCTAACGCTGTCCTAATACTATCGTCTTGCTGAGATCCTTTTTCCCAATGTATCTTCTGCTTATTTTATTATAAATTCGAACTTTCATTCACGTCGTATGTTTTACAGCGTAAAATCCGCTAGAGCGTTCCAATAAATGTAACCAGTAGGTGCTCTAATACTCAAACGCACCTGTGCGTATCTCTGCATATTTGCTGAAAAAAAAGATGAATCTTACGTTACATTTTCAATATGCGTAATAAGCCGAAAATTTCTCTGATGCTAATCCTTCGTAACAAAAGGATGGCATCACTATATGCATGAAAATAGCATTTGGCAATCGTTAGAAACACAATACATGGATATATATGTAGTTGCCAAATTAACCTTCGCGGTGTTCAAAGTGAACGGCTAGAAACGATTGCTTTTTGCTATACGCGCATGGTTCGATTGCACCATAATTCGTTATTAAGACGTTTCGAGAGAGGCAAAGGATGTGGTGTCGCAACGTGTTGCGCTCGCACAATGCTCCTTGGATCAAATTCCCGGAGCGCGTATTATCGCGTACGCCGCGCGAACGCGTTGAACCTTCGCGCAAACAATGAGAGCGTGAACGCGAAAAAATAGCGTTGAGCACGCAACATTCGGCCTGATATCGTTGATTGGCCGCGAATCGTCAACATGCACGGGACAGTTTTACGTAAAGACATTCGATCCGTACAATTATGTTAAGACGTCGACCATAGAACGTACTACGTTGATGCAATTAAAATTTCAATGAAACAGGAGAACGCGCTAATAACTAGTCACCCCGTTGTTGACCATAACGTACAAATACTTTTGTTTAAGAGCTGCTCGTTAGTGTTTACCGCGTGCAGCGATTAAGTGACGAACAAATTACGTTCAAAGGGTATAGAGCTCGTTCTCGATTAAAATTCTCCTAACTTTCTAATGGTATTAGAAATTATAACTTGAACGTATGTACGCGACTGGCAATAAATATCAGGACAGCCGCGGATATTTAGTATAAATCGAATATGTGTTCCATTGTCCTTAATTTCTTTTATTATCCATTATTATTATTATAATTTTTATATTAATATTAATATTGTTTAATATTTTAATATTAATATTATTTAATATTTTAATATTAATATTATTTAATATTTTAATATTAATATTATTTAATATTTTAATATTAATATTATTTAATATTTTAATATTAATATTATTTAATATTTTAATATTAATATTATTTAATTTATTCTATTATTGATTCGTTCCATTCCGTTTACGTCATAATACGTAGCCTGCGGATTTTTACGCATATTTTTCAGAATATAAAGGAAGCGAAAGAAAAAACTAGAAGCTGGATAAAAAATTGTTTTACCTCGATTAAACGTTACAAAGCGTGCTACTTTCCGATGTTTTATATATTTCCACGTGTCACACGTGTACTTTGCAATTTTGCCCTTTCAGATTTCACAGAAATGCATAAAACTTCCGTGACCTAATTTTTTGGCACGTGCACGTGCTTCAAAATAAATTCGATGATATTAAATACCAGATTATGGGAACCAGAAATGAAGAGTTCTACAACGATGGAATGGGTAAATGATTGTCGATCGGACGAAAGACAATAGCAAACAACGATATAGCGATGATTAATTAATGGAAGATTTTTTCCTTTCAGCAAACAAAAATAGAACTTAACGAACTCAGTAATTGATAAATGATTACGTATAAGATAAGTGCATTTTCCAACTGTGGGTCATAGTTAACGTTTAGTTTAGCCTAGGTAGGATCTTAGCTTTGGAGTAAATAAGTATAATAGTAGCAAAAAATCGATAGAATTGTTAAAAGGCTGTGACTAATCCTGGTCGACTGGTCAGTTATCATCTGAATCTATTGTTATTTTGCTAGTATACTTTTCGAATCATTTTCAGCTATTCTATGGGCAAGCATTCGTTTCTTTCGCGCATGCCACGTATCATTCGCTCATTAACTCGTTTTTGAAAGCTTTTACCGGCGAATGAAAAACGTAACGTACACTTGCATAATGCGTTCGAAGTGTTCGTTCGTTCAATATTCATGTAAAGGTTAGGCGATACGCGTGATAAGTCGCGATGCTACGAGATGTGATTAGATGCGGATGTTAATATCTTGTAAATACCTTTCCTCGACTATGATAATCATCGAACACTAAGAATTTCGCAAATCGATGCAATTAATCGGTGATCTTGTGGGAAGAAATTTCGATATCACGATAATGTTAACGATGTATGTTAATTACGACTAGTACCGTTACTGTTACATTGTTTCATAATTAGTATTAGTTTAATATAGTCAACGACTCTTCCGCAAGCATCCGTGCAAGTGTTATTTATTATTATGCTCACCTTCTATTGGAAAATTCTTGCCTTGCTCAGCAAGTCTTTTTAATTTTTTTCCTGTAGAACTTCCGCGTGTTACCGATTTTTATGCTATGTACGTGTTTGTAGGAGAACTTTCTCTGAGCTGCGAAGTTTTCTTTCGACGATTCAACGATCGAAAATCAAAGAGAACCAATGTTCTCTCTTTCGATAAAGTATGTGATGATAGCCATTGCCAAAATTATTGATATATTTATCTGGTTGAAGACAATCTAGCAAATTATACAGCAAGCCTAATGAAATAATAATAATCTTTATCATTAAATTGCGCCATTATTTCATAATTTCATTGAAAGATAATAGAAATTCACGAAGCCTTCAAATTGGATTTCATATTATAATAATGTAAACATCGTTTGACGGTATTATCTGGTTGTGAATAGGGTTGATTTGATTCAGACAGCGCCAGTCATCATGACATCGACTTCCTATCTCGTTATGTAACATTCATCAGAATAACAGACGCAATTACCGTCACTGAATTATCTTAATGACATTCGTTATTAATGAGTAAGTGTTTTCGACATACGTCGGAGGTCGCAAATCTTGGATCATCTTTCTTTATTATCTGTTTAGATCCAATCCAGTTCCTTCACAGAACTTCTTTCCCTTCAATTTACCTAATTTAATAATTCTTCAAAATTTTCTCATTTTCATTTCTCATTGCATTGTTTATTATATATTCTACAAACCCGTATGAACACAACGCAATAAATTGACACGATAAAAGCGTTGAGATAATAACCACGAGACAATACTCGACAATAATAATACGAGACAATAATAATCGAAAAGGCTGATGAAACAAAGGAATGAGTAATTTGTAAAGACAGGAAAACAGCAATTAACGTACATCCAGCTACAATTGAAAATAACTTTCTTCGCTTTAAATGAAATTCCAATCAAATACGTTTTATCAGACTCGACTAACAATCAATATTATTAGCTCAACAAATACTCGAGATTCCCAATGTTTTTGTCGAGTTTCAAATAGAACGTTAATTACTCGCTTGTCGGAACGTCCATCGGCATCGAAGACCGTGAACCAATCTACGTTATCTTCTCCTTCGTTTCAGGCTGTCGCTGGCGATACCAGTCAACCGCGAAGGTTACTCGAGATGCAGCATGTACGATGTAAATTACACGGAAATTTTGCTAAATGGAAGCCACGTACCGGACCCATCGTGGCCAACGAAAGATTGCCAACAAGGATGGGAATTTAATTATACCACCGTCCCTTATGCGTCTGTGGCATCCGAGGTGACAGAAAATGTTCGACTTGTAATTTCCTGCTTTTTGAATATTTTATCTGTTCCTATCAATCAATCCCTTTATACTGTGTATGTCGTATTCGATTATTTGCATGATCTATTTCGATAAAAAATAAGCGTAGTGTACAATTTTTGGAAAGAAAGAAGAACGATGAAAAGGGTCGAATAAACGTTTGTGGAAAGATCGATAGTTCAGAAGTGGGAAAATTAACAATGTCGATTTCCACAGAGGAAAATTATAGTACGTAACAGAATTACTAGTACATATTGCAGTAATAATTAGTGCATGTAGTGAAATTACAGAGTACATTCTAAATTCAAGCGTTACATTGCCAAATAAAATACAATCGAATAAATATTTATAAAAATACTTAAAGAAAAAAAAGGATAAAAAATTTCGAATTATGAAAGCTGATAAAACTAGGTTGCGATAAAACTGAAAATGAAAATATCGGATTGAAAAGAAACTTTAATAAAACGTTATAACGAGCAACAGCGCGAACACGCAGATTTGTTCGACATAAATTGCAAGACTTTTTGCTCCAGTGGATTTCCATGAACTTTGCGTCGCTCGTCAGGAGGAGAATTATTCATCGAGGGGTAGGAAGCATCCAGAAGAAGGACGCGAGAACGCGCAGGGTCTTAAGCTTCTCCTTCTTTTTTCCTCAAAGGCAAAGAAAAAAGGACAGATCATTAGGAATTTCGAAACTTTGATCGAAAATTCGTTTAATCGAGGCGTTGAAATTGCTATAAGATTTCCGTGATGCTGATCGTGATCAGAAGTAAATCATTCGACTGTAGTTTTCTGTTGCAGCTGGGATGGGTTTGTCAGTATGATACATTGCCAACCATAGCTCAAAGTATCTTCTTCATCGGCGCTATCTTCGGAGGATTAATTTTTGGATGGGTTGCTGATCAATATGGAAGAATACCAGCTTTGCTCGGAGTTAATTTAATGGGATTTCTCGCTGGGGTGGCTACTGCGTTCACGGGTAGCTTCTGGCAGTTCACTTTGTGTCGTTTTTTCGTTGGATTCGCCTTTGATAATTGCTTCACTATGATGTACATATTAGGTAACCGTTTTTCAATAATTTCTTTTTTGCCCTGGAATTGAGTTTGAAAGCCACACAGTGGCTACAAAAAGTACTTGTACGTATGTATCCTTATTTCCCAATGAAGCGTCTCTCTTCCTTTTTTTTAAATCAGTTTTTACGTTTCATTTTGATAGCATTAATTATTTATAAGCATGTATGAAAGTATTACAAATGATACGAAAGCTAATATTTTAATCAGTCTTATCTTAAGACTTAGTCTTAATTAATTGGTATATATATAAATGCTGTTCTAAATACGATGGTGTACAGTTACTTTTTGTAATTACTGTAAGCAGGAAGATCTCTAAGTTTAAATAACAAAGTAATCTCTACAACATACTGTAAAACTGTTGTTATGCTTGATTTACGACTGACGTTTCTACAAGTATATGAATTTTGCAACAGAACTCACGTTGCCATGCAACAATTTAAATGAAATTGAAAACCATTCAAAGTTACGAAGAAAGATGCTTAAATACATATGAATATACATGAGGTCATACATATTTATTTTTTAACTGCGGCGTTTATATCAAAGAGAGGGAGAGAGACAGAGAAAAATTAATTTTCCTGTTTTATAAGAATTTCATGCAAGATAAAAATATGAAACTTTAAGATATTTGGATTTATATATACCATTGAATATTTATAATATTTAAAGGTAGTTAGTTCGCAATCATTTTCTATACTAATATTTTCCCTCTATACTCGCGATCAGTTATGTATTAATTTTGTTTTCTCTTTTAACGAGACAATATTCTCATTACAAAGGATTAGTTGTTCAAAATTGCTTTTCATTTCTGGACAACTATAGCATACCAGGGTTTTCATAAATTTTCACTTCCCAACGGAAAGCGAAGGTAACGAATGAATGGTTCTACAACGAACGCTTCCACAACTATAAATCTATGTATATATATACATACATACATGTATATGGTTTTAATTAAAATGAACATCTTCTTCTAGCAAACTTATTTAAAATTCGTAAAAATATCACATAATAATATAAAACAATCAAGTAACATTTTAAATATTCCATTGAAAATTCTAATAAATTGTTTAATATAAGATCGATATAATTCATGCTGAATTCATTGTCTGATATCCATAATACAGGCAATTTATAATACAAAATTTTATTATAACTCTACATGAAAAAATTTCAATTATAATACTGTAGAAATATATTTTCCAGTTATTGTTCTAATATCAATATACTGAAGAGAAAATCTAGACTAGTCTCTGTCTTGAAAGATATTTTATACCCTGAAAGTACAGCGTTAAGACCCTGATTGAAACTTTTGAAGAGACTCTGTTGAAACGTAAGAACGCTGATTGAAAGTTCATCAGACGAGTCATTGAAACGAGTTTTCTTGATCGAATAGCAAGTTTGTCCTGCAGACAGCATTCCAATTGTGAAAATCGAGACCAAAGAAACTCAGGTGGCGTGCATTAACCCTGAATCGATGACTCAAGCCGAGGTTGGAAAAATTTACAATTTGTTCGACAAAACAAGGCCAAGTTGACGAGATTCGTGAGCAAGTGGCTGGTTCGTTAATGATTTGGCGTTCGAATTTTCTTATTTCTATTCTAATTATCAAGGTCGATTAAACGATTGATCACGAATATTCGACGGAAATATTGAGAAAGAAGGCTCGATCTGTACGAGTGTAAATCGTATTTTAATCAATGACTTGAGAAAGTGAGGTATTGATTGAAACTAAGATAAGTGATACTAATTCGTTTCGAGCGCGTAACAAATTACATCATCGGATTCATTGATTTGCAAATAATTCTATATTCAGTTCCGTATTTATAATCGAGCGTAGCGAAGATAAAATGAAAGGGACGTGATTATCCGAGGGTCTCACAACTAGAGAAAAATCGATGGGAACGAGGAAATCCTTAATTGTAGAAACTGCGTAGAAAATACCGTGGAAAATATCATATATATTTTAATAGAAATATTTTTGTACTTTTTTTTAAACATTAAAACTTTAGAGCTTTAGAAGCTTTATGTATTAGTATACGTATTTATACAGACTTTGAAATTCATAACAAATTTCTCTAGATAGATGCGGATTTTTTGTATTGTTTCGTATGTATACTTGTGTCACTTTTCTTTCTAACGATATTTAGTTAAAAAGTTCGTCTATATCATTTATAGTAGATTTTGTTTTTATTTATATTAATGTTAATTTTATATTAATAAAAATCACTGAAATTTTCAGTATCATCATTATTTAGTATCATCGAATTTCTTTCTTCTTTATGTTCCATATTATTATTAAAATTCTCTAATAAACATTCAAATATCCTATAGAATATTTCCATTATTTTTCACGTATTATTTGCAGTCATATTTTCCATATTTTATTATCGATAAAGTTTGAGTTGGTTCTTTAAATTCCTATTCAACATTCCAGCTAACCAGTCGATATCAATAACACGTGCCTTTCTTCCTGCCAGGATTTATAACTTATTCAAGCAGAACCTCACTCGACCAGCTCGTTGAAAGCGTAGAATTCGATCAACTTCATACAACTCACATACAAACTGCAGATAATGCTAACAGTGGGAGGAAAATATGAGACTGCAAAGCGTATAAACCTAGTAGTTTATAAAAGCATTTACATATTTGCCACAGAAAATTTATATGTATGTAGAATATGTGTTATATAAAACATTCTGAAATTTCATTAGCATTGTAATGATTATATTGGTAAAGTTTGAAGCATTTCTGAAGATGCACATAGAAGTTACGAGATATTTAATGCAAACATTTATTTAGTACAAATATACAGCATAAATAGTTATCTTAAACATGTAATAAATGGTTATCAAATATCGGGATTTATTAATATAATAAATGTTTGACTATTTTTATAATTAAATATTTTTGTAATTACTGTGAAATATGTAATTACGCTAAATAATTTTGTATCTTGTATATAGATTTTTAAATTTACTTAATTGAAACTCTGCATTATAATAACCGTATTTATAATTCTGACGTCATATTCGATATAATTATTATATGACTTTATTACGATCCTAATGAAATTCCAATATATTCATGAATATATAACAGAAACGTAATAATACTTTGTTGTACTAATTATGATACCATCATATATAATAAATATAAATAAATAAAAAATGTCTATAAATGCTAAGATACTTTTACGAGCCAACAGGCGAGAAGGAAGAAACGAAAGAAAAGAAAGAAGAGAACGAACGTTAATCAGTTTCGAAACGTTAACAACGTCCTTGCGTTGGACGGTGCTCGCGTTTATCGATTGGTCGCATTGCGAGATATCGGTCAGATTATTATTATTAATACGATCGTCTGTAATTTATCTTTGCTAACTGTGCCGCACGGAATCTTCGTTTACAATAAATGAGTTGTCGCTTTTGATCGAACGGTACCACGATATGAAATTACAGGGTGACGGAAACAGCTGGGAGAAAAGCGAATACTTTTTCTGCGCGAATAATGTAATGTTAAAGGCAGTAAACCTTGAGAGGCGAAGTGATGAAACGAGTGGTCTCAGAGAAGCTTCTTTACGTCTTCTTCTCCTTTCTGTATCCTTTCTATGAGAATAATATCTCGTCTTCAGAAGAGATCTCCTCGCCCTATCTACGCGTTGTAAAGGCAATACAAACTGAATGATACATATATTTAAAAAACGATATTTTGTTGGTTTTATGAATATTGATTTTTATAACGTGAGGTTCTTCTACTCTTATTTTCTATTAAATTAATGATACATATATTTTAGAATGGCTGTCGCAATGGTGATGATGATGATGGTGATGATGATTTGCGAAAGAAGATGTTGAAAATTACAGACAGCATAAATAATATTTAGATTTCATGGAAGTTGATTTTTGTAATGCGAGGTTCTTCTATTCTTATTTTTCATTAAATTTCTATGTAGAAAATTATTAAACATTTGGATATAACTGGGAGATTATTTCCATTCATGCGTACCGGAGTTACTCGATGGTCTCGTACCGAAGCTGATAACCAACCCAGATTTTCAGGAAAGCGATTAATAGCTTAAAATTTATTCGTGCGAGATAATAATCCAAAATGTAGTTAAAGTTTTTAAGCATTGTTTGTTAGGATTACGAGAAAATGATGAATTAACAGTTATGTATAGACACGTTATATATATGTAGGAGGTCCAGAGCGTATTGGGAAAATTTACGGCGAATTAAACAGGAAATTCCGAGATATCTGCTCAAAATATCTGATTTGTGGAATTATCCTATAGCTATTTTATTTAATAAAAATTAATTCAGGTAATTTTAGAGAATAGAAATATCTGAAACTCGTGATTTAAACGAACGTTCGTCATTTTGGTTTATTATGAATTATAAATTGGTTCATTATGAAGCATGAAAAGTAAAAATCAATGGTACAAAGTGATCTTAAATAAGGAAGCGAGTTCCATGGTAAACATGGTTCGAGCATCGCAATTATAATAAAGCAAAAAAAAAAAAAAAAGAAACAACCACTGAGCGGTAATTATCAGGAAGCCACTAGTTACAACTAATTGAAGGTGATTCCGGATTAGAAGCAAGCCACTATTAAGTGGCTAACACGGTTGCTTCATTAAGAGCAAGTACTCCCTATTTTGCGGCAACTACAAATAGACGTTGTTCACTATGATATATTTCCACGTGTTTATTGCATCTTGTCCTGTTATGCGATTAAAGAGTTACAACCTTGCGTTTCTAATTTATTGGACGTATACGCACCAGACATTAATTTCGTCTACGTATTCGTGAAATTGCGAGATTCATTCATCGCGAAGGTCAGTTCAATTGTTCAAGATAAGTTCTCATCGTTTTAATCTGTTTTCTTGTACGAAAATAGAGTAATATTTACTTGTCATTGCACTGTGGATATATATCGATATGTTCGTTCAGGAAGTCAATTGTTTTCATCGAATTAGACTCGACTTTCCGTAGAGAATGTTCGTTTCGACATAAATATGTATCTCAGGCTTATCGATCTTTCAATATCTACCATAAATAGCTTAACAAGGTAACACACGCTCGTGTTTGAATTATGTAAATGATCCTTTGACTCTAACGATCCGTTTATTCACAGTTAATTTATGATATTGCTAGTTACGCGTGATTCTACCTTTTGTATCTTTAAGAAATACAGGGTGATTGGTAATTGGTGGTACAAGCGGAAAGGGGGTGATTCTACGCGAAAAAAGAAGTCGAAAATATAGAATAAAAATTTAAAAATTTTAAAATTTAAAAATTTAAAAATTTAAAAATTTAAAAATTTAAAAATTTAAAAATTTAAAAATTTAAAAATTTAAAAATTTAAAAATTTAAAAATTTTAAAATTTAAAAATTTTAAAATTTAAAAAATTTTAAAAATAACGTCAATTGAGACAACGATCTACAGTGAGATCCGTTATAACGAGACGTGATAAAGTGCACGCGTACCGAGCGAAAATTCAAAGTCGATTTTCTCGAAAACAAAGCCTCAAACGAAAAATTTTTATTCTATATTTTCGACTTCTTTTTTCACGTAGAATCATCCCCTTTCCGCGTGTACCACCAGTTACCAACCACCCTGTATAATTCGTAAATAGAAACGTATTCTTGTCGATAAGTATCGAAACACTTACGGAAATTTAAATGGGCTTGAACAATCATCGGGAAATTATTAAAGTCCTTGTTATTAGATCTAAACACGATTTAATCGTAGAACTAAACACGTTTGTTAAATTAATCTATATATTGTATATCTACTTTTTATATATTTGTAACTCAAATTTTTCTTCTTCATATTGCGTTAAGTTGCCCCAAAAGTTTCTTTCGTTTTATATTATTTTATTGAATTACGTATGATCTATTTTGTCCCAATGAATATAATTCAATAAAATAATATAAAACAAAAAATAGTATGCGTCTATTATCTCCTTACGAGACGAAAGAAATTTCTGCGACAACCTAATATATTGTTCCATTCTTTATTCACAGAATATTTCTTTCACAGATGATTCTTCTAAATATTATGTTTTTTATTCCAGTATTAGAATACGTTGGACCAAAGTGGAGGACATTCGTGGCGAATATGTCGATCGCAATATTCTTCACATTTGCAACTTGCATTCTACCCTGGATCGCCTATTATTTGGCCGACTGGAGGATGACCTGTATTGTCACCTCAGTTCCTCTTGTTCTAGCCGTAGGTACGCCATGGTTGATACCGGAAAGCGCTCGATGGCTGGTCAGCCAAGGTCAGATAGACAGGGCCATTAAAATCCTTGGTAAATTCGAGCGAATCAACGGCACCAAGGTGCCCGATGACATCTATAGACGATTCCGGGTAAATAAACCGATTACCGCAATCTTTTCCGTATTTTCTACTTTTATGATCTTTCCTGCTTTATGTGCGTTCTATAGATACCAATTTATATGCCTTTAAGCATATCATATAATCATTTTCTTTGAATAGAAGTCTAATTGGGTCTTTTACGTAATGAAAATTTGTTTACAACCTAGTAATTTTATATCTTATTCATCACCTAAATTGCCAGCGATAAATTGCTGTCAATTTCTGTTATTGTCTGTTATTGTCTATTTCTGTAATGTTATTTATTGAATTTGTATATTGTTTTTATCTTTGAAAATTTTTATACAAATAGATTAAACATTTGGAAACTGCTCAGTCTGAATAGATCATGGCAATATTAACATTAATGTACGATATAAGGAGATGATCGACTTTTAGAGGTTTGATGTTTTATAAAGTAAAATGAAAAAATTTGCGAACGTCCAAGTAAACTATTTCGAAAGGATTGTCTCATACAAATATAACATAAACTTTCTTCCGGATTTTATCGTAATCTTTGTACACATAACAGATTCACATAAATTTGTAAGAAAAACAGACAAACGACATTAACTAGTTAAAAATTTGCTAATAACAGGAAACCTGTGCCAGAATCTGCAAAGAGGAGGAAGCAGACAAAACGTACTCCGTGTTGGATCTATTTAGAACGCCACGACTACGGAATATCACGATTCTATTTATTGTTATTTGGTTCGTATCGCTATTAAACAGATATCAAATAGATTGACGTAAAATCGGAATTGTATCTTGTAAAAATCTCACGAACAGTTTTATATCTTTTGTCTAAAAATACTTCATTTCTGAAGCAAGGAATTTGCTTCTCACATGAAATATGATAGCGTGCTTTTCTTTATCATATGAAATTGTTTTACGAAATATAGGATGGCGATTTCTTTGGTGTTCGATGGTCACGTACGAAACGTCGATAATTTAGGCCTGGACGTGTTTATTACGTTCACGATTGCTGCAGCAACCGAGCTGCCTGCTGACACGTTCTTCACGCTCGTTCTTGATCGATGGGGCAGAAGATGGCTGGCGTGTGGTTCCCTCGTCATTTCTGGTATCTTCAGCATCTGGGCTTCTGCCGTTTCCAATAGTTCGTACATTTCGTTTTTATATATTCACCCTTCTATATTACTGATCAATCTTCTAAATAACCTAAGTCGATAATTCTGACTTAATCAGACGAATATTTTTCATTCGTATAACATTGTGCTTTTTGAAAGGAAGAAAATGTATATTTTGGAATATTTATAACATGCAAATGCTTGTAGATTATTTGCTACATTGCTAGAATAGTTTCCAAGCCCTATCATGTATCCGTTGTATAGATATTTTATTTCCCCTTCTACTGCTTTGATCATAAGATCGCTTCGTATTTCCGCATATATCAAAGGGCGTTGGCAATAGTCCTCAAAATGATGGGCTTCAGCGCTCCAGCAGTGCTATATGGCTTTCAGTAGCCGTAATCCATAATACAATCCCTTAGATTCAAATTGGCTAGATTAACGTTTTATAGATAAGAAGCTTATTGCTTGTGCTTAGAGAGCTAAGCACGCTTATATTAAGCTTAGCAAATGCTTGTATCAACTATTGCAGACAACCAGACAAATTACAGACAGATAAAATAATTTCTTCCCTTTTTATTCCTTAAAATTTTCTAAAATTATTTCATGAAAAATTAGAATTAAAAACTAATGCTAAAATTTTTTTTTCAGGTATATATACAGCTTCTCTGGCAATTCTCGGTAGATTTTGGATAAACATTTCATACAATATCGGTCTCCAATATGCGGCTGAAGTATTACCAACTGTGGTTAGAGCTCAGGGTGTAGCTTTGATACATATAATGGGATACGTTGCTAGTATCCTCGCACCCTTCGTAGTCTATCTCAATGTTGTGTCCTCGTTCCTACCTCTTCTTGTGCTGGGCACACTCGGAATTATGGGCGGTCTTCTGACTCTCTTTTTGCCGGAAACATTGAATAAGGATCTTCCGCAGACGCTGCAGGACGGCGAGGATTTTGGAAAAGATCAGAAGATGTGGGATGTACCTTGTATCGGAAGGTAAAATCACATAAAGGAACTTTCGGTCTCCTTTTTTCAAAGATATTCACAGATCTTCAAGCTCGAAGTTCAAGATTCTCAAGCATTCTGTTAGATCTACATCTTCGTATGCTTTCGTATTACTTTCTTCTTAAAATCTGTTAAATCTCTCAAAAGAAAACTGGACTATTTTCTTTCTTCAAATGCTTTTTAAATCTTTTGAACAGAAGACAAGGATCGAGTTGGGAAGTTATTCAAATCTTTAAGCGATTGGATTCAATATTTTTAAACGCAATGTTTTGACAGGAAACGCGAGGACGAGGAGACACCACCGGTCGCCATGTTCCGATCATTTTCTAGATGCAGTGCGAGGAATTCGATGAGAGCGTCGCTTCGCGGCGAACCTTTAAGGAGTAGCATGCTACGGAGATCGAGTATAAAATCGAGGAAAAGCGAAAACTCGATCACAGAGGTCGAAAGGCTGTAGCGAAACGTTCACCACGAAGTACAATATTTGTCGCGTTGATCTCGAGCAAAGAATCTTTAGTCTTCCAAAAACGTGCAATACATGTATTAGAGTAAGGCAAGTTATTGAATCCAGGAATCTTAAATTCCACCGTCATTAATATTCATTATCACAAAACAGCGGATTTTTATGCAATTATGGGTGATTCGAAGATACGAAAATTTATAGAATGCGTATGACGCAAAATTTTGTAAAATATCCAAAAGTACAGCACTGATATTTGATGATGATATTTAATGGATAGAAACATACTTTTGCCCAAGTCCTTTCGATTGTATCAAATCTTTCAATTGTATTATTGTATCCACGAAAATATGCATTTGCATAAAGATCCGCAATGCAATTATCATCGCAATTTTTCATCAACAATGATTGATTAAAAATTCAATCATTAGGCGAGCGAATAAAAATTAGAGTAAGAACGTAGCTTAAAGTAATTGTCGTAAATTGTCGTGGGTAGTTAATGTTAAAAATTAGTACTTTCCTTTGTTATAAAAGTTCCTGAAATTGTTCGTACAAAAGCTCCATCTTATAGAATATAGTGCAATAATCGTTATACTAGTAAAATAATAACATCATAAATATACAAAATATATTAACGAGATGAAAATAATATGGACAACGTGGTGTATGGCCACGAGTTTTGTACATATGTACGTGTAAGTATTTGTAGATCGATTAGCAATCGCAGAGACCTCGTGCGCATGTCACGCGACGAGATAGCGCGATTATTTTTATTATGATGTAAATCGTTCTTAGATGTTTTGTAA
>NW_022883770.1:0-27483 GCF_011952255.1 Bombus vosnesenskii
AGTCAACGACTCTTCCGCAAGCATCCGTGCAAGTGTTATTTATTATTATGCTCACCTTCTATTGGAAAATTCTTGCCTTGCTCAGCAAGTCTTTTTAATTTTTTTCCTGTAGAACTTCCGCGTGTTACCGATTTTTATGCTATGTACGTGTTTGTAGTTGAACTTTCTCTGAGCTGCGAAGTTTTCTTTCGACGATTCAACGATCGAAAATCAAAGAGAACCAATGTTCTCTCTTTCGATAAAGCATGTGATGATAGCCATTGCCAAAATTATTGATATATTTATCTGGTTGAAGACAATTTAGCAAATTATACAGCAAGCCTAATGAAATAATAATAATCTTTATCATTAAATTGCGCCATTATTTCATAATTTCATTGAAAGATAATAGAAATTCACGAAGCCTTCAAATTGGATTTCATATTATAATAATGTAAACATCGTTTGACGGTATTATCTGGTTGTGAATAGGGTTGATTTGATTCAGACAGCGCCAGTCATCATGACATCGACTTCCTATCTCGTTATGTAACATTCATCAGAATAACAGACGCAATTACCGTCACTGAATTATCTTAATGACATTCGTTATTAATGAGTAAGTGTTTTCGACATGCGTCGGAGGTCGCAAATCTTGGATCATCTTTCTTTATTATCTGTTTAGATCCAATCCAGTTCCTTCACAGAACTTCTTTCCCTTCAATTTACCTAATTTAATAATTCTTCAAAATTTTCTCATTTTCATTTCTCATTGCATTGTTTATTATATATTCTACAAACCCGTATGAACACAACGCAATAAATTGACACGATAAAAGCGTTGAGATAATAACCACGAGACAATACTCGACAATAATAATACGAGACAATAATAATCGAAAAGGCCGATGAAACAAAGGAATGAGTAATTTGTAAAGACAGGAAAACAGCAATTAACGTACATCCAGCTACAATTGAAAATAACTTTCTTCGCTTTAAATGAAATTCCAATCAAATACGTTTTATCAGACTCGACTTTAACAATCAATATTATTAGCTCAACAAATACTCGAGATTCCCAATGTTTTTTGTCGAGTTTCAAATAGAACGTTAATTACTCGCTTGTCGGAACGTCCATCGGCATCGCAGACCGTGAACCAATCTACGTTATCTTCTCCTTCGTTTCAGGCTGTCGCTGGCGATACCAGTCAACCGCGAAGGTTACTCGAGATGCAGCATGTACGATGTAAATTACACGGAAATTTTGCTAAATGGAAGCCACGTACCGGACCCATCGTGGCCAACGAAAGATTGCCAACAAGGATGGGAATTTAATTATACCACCGTCCCTTATGCGTCTGTGGCATCCGAGGTGACAGAAAATGTTCGACTTGTAATTTCCTGCTTTTTGAATATTTTATCTGTTCCTATCAATCAATCCCTTTATACTGTGTATGTCGTATTCGATTATTTGCATGATCTATTTCGATAAAAAATAAGCGTAGTGTACAATTTTTGGAAAGAAAGAACGATGAAAAGGGTCGAATAAACGTTTGTGGAAAGATCGATAGTTCAGAAGTGGGAAAATTAACAATGTCGATTTCCACAGAGGAAAATTATAGTACGTAACAGAATTACTAGTACATATTGCAGTAATAATTAGTGCATGTAGTGAAATTACAGAGTACATTCTAAATTCAAGCGTTACATTGCCAAATAAAATACAATCGAATAAATATTTATAAAAATACTTAAAGAAAAAAAGGATAAAAAATTTCGAATTATGAAAGCTGATAAAACTAGGTTGCGATAAAACTGAAAATGAAAATATCGGATTGAAAAGAAACTTTAATAAAACGTTATAACGAGCAACAGCGCGAACACGCAGATTTGTTCGACATAAATTGCAAGACCTTTTGCTCCAGTGGATTTCCATGAACTTTGCGTCGCTCGTCAGGAGAAGAATTATTCATCGAGGGGTAGGAAGCATCCAGAAGAAGGACGCGAGAACGCGCAGGGTCTTAAGCTTCTCCTTCTTTTTTCCTCAAAGGCAAAGAAAAAAGGACAGATCATTAGGAATTTCGAAACTTTGATCGAAAATTCGTTTAATCGAGGCGTTGAAATTGCTATAAGATTTCCGTGATGCTGATCGTGATCAGAAGTAAATCATTCGACTGTAGTTTTCTGTTGCAGCTGGGATGGGTTTGTCAGTATGATACATTGCCAACCATAGCTCAAAGTATCTTCTTCATCGGCGCTATCTTCGGAGGATTAATTTTTGGATGGGTTGCTGATCAATATGGAAGAATACCAGCTTTGCTCGGAGTTAATTTAATGGGATTTCTCGCTGGGGTGGCTACTGCGTTCACGGGTAGCTTCTGGCAGTTCACTTTGTGTCGTTTTTTCGTTGGATTCGCCTTTGATAATTGCTTCACTATGATGTACATATTAGGTAACCGTTTTTCAATAATTTCTTTTTTGCCCTGGAATTGAGTTTGAAAGCCACACAGTGGCTACAAAAAGTACTTGTACGTATGTATCCTTATTTCCCAATGAAGCGTCTCTCTTCCTTTTTTTTAAATCAGTTTTTACGTTTCATTTTGATAGCATTAATTATTTATAAGCATGTATGAAAGTATTACAAATGATACGAAAGCTAATATTTTAATCAGTCTTATCTTAAGACTTAGTCTTAATTAATTGGTATATATATAAATGCTGTTCTAAATACGATGGTGTACAGTTACTTTTTGTAATTACTGTAAGCAGGAAGATCTCTAAGTTTAAATAACAAAGTAATCTCTACAACATACTGTAAAACTGTTGTTATGCTTGATTTACGACTGACGTTTCTACAAGTATATGAATTTTGCAACAGAACTCACGTTGCCATGCAACAATTTAAATGAAATTGAAAACCATTCAAAGTTACGAAGAAAGATGCTTAAATACATATGAATATACATGAGGTCATACATATTTATTTTTTAACTGCGGCGTTTATATCAAAGAGAGGGAGAGAGACAGAGAAAAATTAATTTTCTTGTTTTATAAGAATTTCATGCAAGATAAAAATATGAAACTTTAAGATATTTGGATTTATATATACCATTGAATATTTATAATATTTAAAGGTAGTTAGTTCGCAATCATTTTCTATACTAATATTTTCCCTCTATACTCGCGATCAGTTATGTATTAATTTTGTTTTCTCTTTTAACGAGACAATATTCTCATTACAAAGGATTAGTTGTTCAAAATTGCTTTTCATTTCTGGACAACTATAGCATACCAGGGTTTTCATAAATTTTCACTTCCCAACGGAAAGCGAAGGTAACGAATGAATGGTTCTACAACGAACGCTTCCACAACTATAAATCTATGTATATATATACATACATACATGTATATGGTTTTAATTAAAATGAACATCTTCTTCTAGCAAACTTATTTAAAATTCGTAAAAATATCACATAATAATATAAAACAATCAAGTAACATTTTAAATATTCCATTGAAAATTCTAATAAATTGTTTAATATAAGATCGATATAATTCATGCTGAATTCATTGTCTGATACCCATAATACAGGCAATTTATAATACAAAATTTTATTATAACTCTACATGAAAAAATTTCAATTATAATACTGTAGAAATATATTTTCCAGTTATTGTTCTAATATCAATATACTGAAGAGAAAATCTAGACTAGTCTCTGTCTTGAAAGATATTTTATACCCTGAAAGTACAGCGTTAAGACCCTGATTGAAACTTTTGAAGAGACTCTGTTGAAACGTAAGAACGCTGATTGAAAGTTCATCAGACGAGTCATTGAAACGAGTTTTCTTGATCGAATAGCAAGTTTGTCCTGCAGACAGCATTCCAATTGTGAAAATCGAGACCAAAGAAACTCAGGTGGCGTGCATTAACCCTGAATCGATGACTCAAGCCGAGGTTGGAAAAATTTACAATTTGTTCGACAAAACAAGGCCAAGCTGACGAGATTCGTGAGCAAGTGGCTGGTTCGTTAATGATTTGGCGTTCGAATTTTCTTATTTCTATTCTAATTATCAAGGTCGATTAAACGATTGATCACGAATATTCGACGGAAATATTGAGAAGGAAGGCTCGATCTGTACGAGTGTAAATCGTATTTTAATCAATGACTTGAGAAAGTGAGGTATTGATTGAAACTAAGATAAGTGATACTAATTCGTTTCGAGCGCGTAACAAATTACATCATCGGATTCATTGAGTTGCAAATAATTCTATATTCAGTTCCGTATTTATAATCGAGCGTAGCGAAGATAAAATGAAAGGGACGTGATTATCCGAGGGTCTCACAACTAGAGAAAAATCGATGGGAACGAGGAAATCCTTAATTGTAGAAACTGCGTAGAAAATACCGTGGAAAATATCATATATATTTTAATAGAAATATTTTTGTACTTTTTTTTAAACATTAAAACTTTAGAGCTTTAGAAGCTTTATGTATTAGTATACGTATTTATACAGACTTTGAAATTCATAACAAATTTCTCTAGATAGATGCGGATTTTTTGTATTGTTTCGTATGTATACTTGTGTCACTTTTCTTTCTAACGATATTTAGTTAAAAAGTTCGTCTATATCATTTATAGTAGATTTTGTTTTTATTTATATTAATGTTAATTTTATATTAATAAAAATCACTGAAATTTTCAGTATCATCATTATTTAGTATCATCGAATTTCTTTCTTCTTTATGTTCCATATTATTATTAAAATTCTCTAATAAACATTCAAATATCCTACAGAATATTTCCATTATTTTTCACGTATTATTTGCAGTCATATTTTCCATATTTTATTATCGATAAAGTTTGAGTTGGTTCTTTAAATTCCTATTCAACATTCCAGCTAACCAGTCGATATCAATAACACGTGCCTTTCTTCCTGCCAGGATTTATAACTTATTCAAGCAGAACCTCACTCAACCAACTCGTTGAAAGCGTAGAATTCGATCAACTTCATACAACTCACATACAAACTGCAGATAATGCTAACAGTGGGAGGAAAATATGAGACTGCAAAGCGTATAAACCTAGTAGTTTATAAAAGCATTTACATATTTGCCACAGAAAATTTATATGTATGTAGAATATGTGTTATATAAAACATTCTGAAATTTCATTAGCATTGTAATGATTATATTGGTAAAGTTTGAAGCATTTCTGAAGATGCACATAGAAGTTACGAGATATTTAATGCAAACATTTATTTAGTACAAATATACAGCATAAATAGTTATCTTAAACATGTAATAAATGGTTATCAAATATCGGGATTTATTAATATAATAAATGTTTGACTATTTTTATAATTAAATATTTTTGTAATTACTGTGAAATATGTAATTACGCTAAATAATTTTGTATCTTGTATATAGATTTTTAAATTTACTTAATTGAAACTCTGCATTATAATAACCGTATTTATAATTCTGACGTCATATTCGATATAATTATTATATGACTTTATTACGATCCTAATGAAATTCCAATATATTCATGAATATATAACAGAAACGTAATAATACTTTGTTGTACTAATTATGATACCATCATATATAATAAATATAAATAAATAAAAAATGTCTATAAATGCTAAGATACTTTTACGAGCCAACAGGCGAGAAGGAAGAAACGAAAGAAAAGAAAGAAGAGAACGAACGTTAATCAGTTTCGAAACGTTAACAACGTCCTTGCATTGGACGGTGCTCGCGTTTATCGATTGGTCGCATTGCGAGATATCGGTCAGATTATTATTAATACGATCGTCTGTAATTTATCTTTGCTAACTGTGCCGCACGGAATCTTCGTTTACAATAAATGAGTTGTCGCTTTTGATCGAACGGTAACACGATATGAAATTACAGGGTGACGGAAACAGCTGGGAGAAAAGCGAATACTTTTTCTGCGCGAATAATGTAATGTTAAAGGCAGTAAACCTTGAGAGGCGAAGTGATGAAACGAGTGGTCTCAGAGAAGCTTCTTTACGTCTTCTTCTCCTTTCTGTATCCTTTCTATGAGAATAATATCTCGTCTTCAGAAGAGATCTCCTCGCCCTATCTACGCGTTGTAAAGGCAATACAAACTGAATGATACATATATTTAAAAACGATATTTTGTTGGTTTTATGAATATTGATTTTTATAACGTGAGGTTCTTCTACTCTTATTTTCTATTAAATTAATGATACATATATTTTAGAATGGCTGTCGCAATGGTGATGATGATGATGGTGATGATGATTTGCGAAAGAAGATGTTGAAAATTACAGACAGCATAAATAATATTTAGATTTCATGGAAGTTGATTTTTGTAATGCGAGGTTCTTCTATTCTTATTTTTCATTAAATTTTTATGTAGAAAATTATTAAACATTTGGATATAACTGGGAGATTATTTCCATTCATGCGTACCGGAGTTACTCGATGGTCTCGTACCGAAGCTGATAACCAACACAGATTTTCAGGAAAGCGATTAATAGCTTAAAATTTATTCGTGCGAGATAATAATCCAAAATGTAGTTAAAGTTTTTAAGCATTGTTTGTTAGGATTACGAGAAAATGATGAATTAACAGTTATATATAGACACGTTATATATATGTAGGAGGTCCAGAGCGTATTGGGAAAATTTACGGCGAATTAAACAGGAAATTCCGAGATATCTGCTCAAAATATCTGATTTGTGGAATTATCCTATAGCTATTTTATTTAATAAAAATTAATTCAGGTAATTTTAGAGAATAGAAATATCTGAAACTCGTGATTTAAACGAACGTTCGTCATTTTGGTTTATTATGAATTATAAATTGGTTCATTATGAAGCATGAAAAGTAAAAATCAATGGTACAAAGTGATCTTAAATAAGGAAGCGAGTTCCATGGTAAACATGGTTCGAGCATCGCAATTATAATAAAGCAAAAAAAAAAAAAAGAAACAACCACTGAGCGGTAATTATCAGGAAGCCACTAGTTACAACTAATTGAAGGTGATTCCGGATTAGAAGCAAGCCACTATTAAGTGGCTAACACGGTTGCTTCATTAAGAGCAAGTACTCCCTATTTTGCGGCAACTACAAATAGACGTTGTTCACTATGATATATTTCCACGTGTTTATTGCATCTTGTCCTGTTATGCGATTAAAGAGTTACAACCTTGCGTTTCTAATTTATTGGACGTATACGCACCAGACATTAATTTCGTCTACGTATTCGTGAAATTGCGAGATTCATTCATCGCGAAGGTCAGTTCAATTGTTCAAGATAAGTTCTCATCGTTTTAATCTGTTTTCTTGTACGAAAATAGAGTAATATTTACTTGTCATTGCACTGTGGATATATATCGATATGTTCGTTCAGGAAGTCAATTGTTTTCATCGAATTAGACTCGACTTTCCGTAGAGAATGTTCGTTTCGACATAAATATGTATCTCAGGCTTATCGATCTTTCAATATCTACCATAAATAGCTTAACAAGGTAACACACGCTCGTGTTTGAATTATGTAAATGATCCTTTGACTCTAACGATCCGTTTATTCACAGTTAATTTATGATATTGCTAGTTACGCGTGATTCTACCTTTTGTATCTTTAAGAAATACAGGGTGATTGGTAATTGGTGGTACAAGCGGAAAGGGGGTGATTCTACGCGAAAAAAGAAGTCGAAAATATAGAATAAAAATTTAAAAATTTTAAAAATTTAAAAATTTAAAAATTTAAAAATTTAAAAATTTAAAAATTTAAAAATTTAAAAATTTAAAAATTTAAAAATTTTAAAATTTTAAAATTTAAAAATTTTAAAATTTAAAAAATTTTAAAAATAACGTCAATTGAGACAACGATCTACAGTGAGATCCGTTATAACGAGACGTGATAAAGTGCACGCGTACCGAGCGAAAATTCAAAGTCGATTTTCTCGAAAACAAAGCCTCAAACGAAAAATTTTTATTCTATATTTTCGACTTCTTTTTTCACGTAGAATCATCCCCTTTCCGCGTGTACCACCAGTTACCAACCACCCTGTATAATTCGTAAATAGAAACGTATTCTTGTCGATAAGTATCGAAACACTTACGGAAATTTAAATGGGCTTGAACAATCATCGGGAAATTATTAAAGTCCTTGTTATTAGATCTAAACACGATTTAATCGTAGAACTAAACACGTTTGTTAAATTAATCTATATATTGTATATCTACTTTTTATATATTTGTAACTCAAATTTTTCTTCTTCATATTGCGTTAAGTTGCCCCAAAAGTTTCTTTCGTTTTATATTATTTTATTGAATTACGTATGATCTATTTTGTCCCAATGAATATAATTCAATAAAATAATATAAAACAAAAAATAGTATGCGTCTATTATCTCCTTACGAGACGAAAGAAATTTCTGCGACAACCTAATATATTGTTCCATTCTTTATTCACAGAATATTTCTTTCACAGATGATTCTTCTAAATATTATGTTTTTTATTCCAGTATTAGAATACGTTGGACCAAAGTGGAGGACATTCGTGGCGAATATGTCGATCGCAATATTCTTCACATTTGCAACTTGCATTCTACCCTGGATCGCCTATTATTTGGCCGACTGGAGGATGACCTGTATTGTCACCTCAGTTCCTCTTGTTCTAGCCGTAGGTACGCCATGGTTGATACCGGAAAGCGCTCGATGGCTGGTCAGCCAAGGTCAGATAGACAGGGCCATTAAAATCCTTGGTAAATTCGAGCGAATCAACGGCACCAAGGTGCCCGATGACATCTATAGACGATTCCGGGTAAATAAACCGATTACCGCAATCTTTTCCGTATTTTCTACTTTTATGATCTTTCCTGCTTTATGTGCGTTCTATAAATACCAATTTATATGCCTTTAAGCATATCATATAATCATTCTCTTTGAATAGAAGTCTAATTGGGTCTTTTACGTAATGAAAATTTGTTTACAACCTAGTAATTTTATATCTTATTCATCACCTAAATTGCCAGCGATAAATTGCTGTCAATTTCTGTTATTGTCTGTTATTGTCTATTTCTGTAATGTTATTTATTGAATTTGTATAATTGTTTTTATCTTTGAAAATTTTTATACAAATAGATTAAACATTTGGAAACTGCTCAGTCTGAATAGATCATGGCAATATTAACATTAATGTACGATATAAGGAGATAATCGACTTTTAGAGGTTTGATGTTTTATAAAGTAAAATGAAAAAATTTGCGAACGTCCAAGTAAACTATTTCGAAAGGATCGTCTCATACAAATATAACATAAACTTTCTTCCGGATTTTATCGTAATCTTTGTACACATAACAGATTCACATAAATTTGTAAGAAAAACAGACAAACGACATTAACTAATTAAAAATTTGCTAATAACAGGAAACCTGTGCCAGAATCTGCAAAGAGGAGGAAGCAGACAAAACGTACTCCGTGTTGGATCTATTTAGAACGCCACGACTACGGAATATCACGATTCTATTTATTGTTATTTGGTTCGTATCGCTATTAAACAGATATCAAATAGATTGACGTAAAATCGGAATTGTATCTTGTAAAAATCTCACGAACAGTTTTATATCTTTTGTCTAAAAATACTTCATTTCTGAAGCAAGGAATTTGCTTCTCACATGAAATATGATAGCGTGCTTTTCTTTATCATATGAAATTGTTTTACGAAATATAGGATGGCGATTTCTTTGGTGTTCGATGGTCACGTACGAAACGTCGATAATTTAGGCCTGGACGTGTTTATTACGTTCACGATTGCTGCAGCAACCGAGCTGCCTGCTGACACGTTCTTCACGCTCGTTCTTGATCGATGGGGCAGAAGATGGCTGGCGTGTGGTTCCCTCGTCATTTCTGGTATCTTCAGCATCTGGGCTTCTGCCGTTTCCAATAGTTCGTACATTTCGTTTTTATATATTCACCCTTCTATATTACTGATCAATCTTCTAAATAACCTAAGTCGATAATTCTGACTTAATCAGACGAATATTTTTCATTCGTATAACATTGTGCTTTTTGAAAGGAAGAAAATGTATATTTTGGAATATTTATAACATGCAAATGCTTGTAGATTATTTGCTACATTGCTAGAATAGTTTCCAAGCCCTATCATGTATCCGTTGTATAGATATTTTATTTCCCCTTCTACTGCTTTGATCATAAGATCGCTTCGTATTTCCGCATATATCAAAGGGCGTTGGCAATAGTCCTCAAAATGATGGGCTTCAGCGCTCCAGCAGTGCTATATGACTTTCAGTAGCCGTAATCCATAATACAATCCCTTAGATTCAAATTGGCTAGATTAACGTTTTATAGATAAGAAGTTTATTGCTTGTGCTTAGCTTAGAGCTAAGCACGCTTATATTAAGCTTAGCAAATGCTTGTATCAACTATTGCAGACAACCAGACAAATTACAGACAGATAAAATAATTTCTTCCCTTTTTATTCCTTAAAATTTTCTAAAATTATTTCATGAAAAATTAGAATTAAAAACTAATGCTAAAATTTTTTTCAGGTATATATACAGCTTCTCTGGCAATTCTCGGTAGATTTTGGATAAACATTTCATACAATATCGGTCTCCAATATGCGGCTGAAGTATTACCAACTGTGGTTAGAGCTCAGGGTGTAGCTTTGATACATATAATGGGATACGTTGCTAGTATCCTCGCACCCTTCGTAGTCTATCTCAATGTTGTGTCCTCGTTCCTACCTCTTCTTGTGCTGGGCACACTCGGAATTATGGGCGGTCTTCTGACTCTCTTTTTGCCGGAAACATTGAATAAGGATCTTCCGCAGACGCTGCAGGACAGCGAAGATTTTGGAAAAGATCAGAAGATGTGGGATGTACCTTGTATCGGAAGGTAAAATCACATAAAGGAACTTTCGGTCTCCTTTTTTCAAAGATATTCACAGATCTTCAAGCTCGAAGTTCAAGATTCTGTTAGATCTACATCTTCGTATGCTTTCGTATTACTTTCTTCTTAAAATCTGTTAAATCTCTCAAAAGAAAACTGGACTATCTTCTTTCTTCAAATGCTTTTTAAATCTTTTGAACAGAAGAGAAGGATCGAGTTGGGAAGTTATTCAAATCTTTAAGCGATTGGATTCAATATTTTTAAACGCAATGTTTTGACAGGAAACGCGAGGACGAGGAGACACCACCGGTCGCCATGTTCCGATCATTTTCTAGATGCAGTGCGAGGAATTCGATGAGAGCGTCGCTTCGCGGTGAACCTTTAAGGAGTAGCATGCTACGGAGATCGAGTATAAAATCGAGGAAAAGCGAAAACTCGATCACAGAGGTCGAAAGGCTGTAGCGAAACGTTCACCACGAAGTACAATATTTGTCGCGTTGATCTCGAGCAAAGAATCTTTAGTCTTCCAAAAACGTGCAATACATGTATTAGAGTAAGACAAGTTATTGAATCCAGGAATCTTAAATTCCACCGTCATTAATATTCATTATCACAAAACAGCGGATTTTTATGCAATTATGGGTGATTCGAAGATACGAAAATTTATAGAATGCGTATGACGCAAAATTTTGTAAAATATCCAAAAGTACAGCACTATCGATGATATTTAATGGATAGAAACATACTTTTGCCCAAGTCCTTTCGATTGTATCAAATCTTTCAATTGTATTATTGTATCCACGAAAATATGCATTTGCATAAAGATCCGCAATGCAATTATCATCGCAATTTTTCATCAACAATGATTGATTAAAAATTCAATCATTAGGCGAGCGAATAAAAATTAGAGTAAGAACGTAGCTTAAAGTAATTGTCGTAAATTGTCGTGGGTAGTTAATGTTAAAAATTAGTACTTTCCTTTGTTATAAAAGTTCCTGAAATTGTTCGTACAAAAGCTCCATCTTATAGAATATAGTGCAATAATCGTTATACTAGTAAAATAATAACATCATAAATATACAAAATATATTAACGAGATGAAAATAATATGGACAACGTGGTGTATGGCCACGAGTTTTGTACATATGTACGTGTAAGTATTGTAGATCGATTAGCAATCGCAGAGACCTCGTGCGCATGTCACGCGACGAGATAGCGCGATTATTTTTATTATGATGTAAATCGTTCTTAGATGTTTTGTAATAAAACTTGCCAGTAAAACCTTCCCTGGATTCTGCTAATAGTTCTTCACCACTTGTTCCTTAATCGATTGAATTAACGATACAAATAAGTATGAGATTATCTTAGGAAATCTCATTAATATTTTTGTCGACATCTACGACGTAAAAGCGGGGTAATAATATTTTGAAGTTTTGACGACGCGTTGCTTACTATAGATATTGTCTGTACAGGATTCATCAATTTTTAGAGAGCCTAGTCTCGCCGAGATGGAGATAATCCTCTTTAAAGCTGAACGTTTTAACACGTAATCCCACTAGCAAGCCATTGCAAAAATGATATTTCGATTAATGATGGAAAATCGCTTTTGAAGACAGAAAAATCTTCTTCGAAGGAAAAATTTGATCTAAATCTTTCGAATAAAATTAACGTAAAATCTGTGTTACGCCACGAGGCTTACCACAGGCTGTATTTTCTAACCGTCGCTCGCGGCCCTACAGTGTCGCAGGCAGACCGCCCTATCTGCCCGTCGGATCATATACAATGTATCGACGAGAGTGTCACGTAATTTTTGGGTTGGTCGGTGAAAATAAAATATAGTCGAGTCGTAACACAACTATTTACTTGGTTTTAATCAGCCTTTATTATGAATTCACCAATCACAATGTAACACGCACTGAATTAACATAAATCACAATTCACTCCAACCACGTTATGTAAGACTTAGTTACAACAATACATTAAGTACGCGACTTATAAGAGACCGACATAGATATGTTGACTATTCTAAGGATACAGAATAAGTGAAGTTTTACTGACGATACTGTGTCTGAGGAAAGCTAGGGGTGGGTGTGTCTAAGGACACGGGACTATCGGATTTGTTGATGACAATTTTGGTTAAGGAAGTGAGGGCAGTAGACACCATCTCCGATTGGATAATAGGACGGTTGGTGGACCAGGAAGGGTTTTAGCCGCCCTCGCGAGAAAGTTGCCAACGGAACATACCAGATGTGGAGAAAACCAACTTTCTAAGCTAACACGTGGTAGACAATAAACGTAAAGGGAAATTTAAGACAGGAAATACTCGCTTGGTCCGAAGGACCTTAACTATAAAAATGCCAAGGCCCCCTGGTGGGCACTTAAGACTATTGAGGGTGCGCGCCAAGGATATGCAGACATCTGGGTGCCATCCTGTCCGTGGTGTGTGGCCTGGTCTCTGATATGAATTGACGTTACATACCCCCTTCTTAGATTGATTTTGGTCCTCCAAAATCTCAGTGTTTCTGCGGATTGTCTCTAGGTCAATTGGCTTTTCCGGTAAGGTTGCTGTTTGCGTGTTGCCTAAGTATATTATAGTTATGAAGCCCGTCCTGGAAAATAAGGTTTTAACCGGTTTCCATTAATTTTCTTGATATTACCTTCTATTAAAACCTCATAATACGGTGTTTTAACTCTCTCAATGGTGTAGGGTCCTAGCCACTCTATGTCTAATTTATGCTCTTTATGGTCGTTGTGTATTAAGACTCTATCCCCTTCTTTAAATATTGACTGGGGTTTTATTATTCGTCGTCTCTGATCTCTTTGATATCTTTGTTTACTCTTAATCAATTGGTCGCGAGCTTTCGAAAGTCTAGAATCCCATTCTCGTTTTCTGAATGCTACTTCGTCCGCGTAAGTGCGTTGTGGATTTCGTGAAATGGTCGAGGGTAAGTTGGCTTTGTGTCCGAATGTCAATTCAAAAGGTGTATAACCGGTCGAGTCGTGTATCATCGTATTGTAGGCTAGGCATATAAAATTTAAATGTTCGTCCCATTCTTCCCCTGAGTCCCTTTGAACACACTTTAGCATATCTGCTATTACAGCGTGAGTCCGCTCTAATGATCCATTACTTTGGGGGTGGAAGCTAGTAGTTTTAATGTGTTTTATTTTGAAGGCTTCTTCGTATTTTTGCATTAAGCTACTAATAAAATTTTGTCCTCTGTCTGTCAGTATTTTCTTAGGCGCTGAGAATATGTATATGTAATGGTCTAACAGGGAATTCCAAATAGTTTCTGTTTGTTGGTTTTTTATAGGAACAAGGATAAGGTATTTTGTGAGTTCATCGTGAATGGAGAGTATAAAGGAATTGCCTCGTTTCGTTTTCTTCAATGGTCCTAGTATATCCATGGCTATCTTGTCATTGGGTTCCAATGGTGTGTCGGTTATACATGGTTCTTCTTTGGGTCGAATCCTAGTCATTTTTGCGGTTTGACAGGTCTCACAAGTTTCTATTCTGGTTTTTATTCTGTCCATAAGGTGTGGGATACTATATTTGTCTCTGATTCTGTCGTACGTCTTTTGTATCCCGGGATGTCCTATCAAGTCATGATTTTCTTTCAGTATTTGTTCTATCTCTTCGTCACTTAAGCTCTGTATTGGCTCGTAAGCAAACTCTATATCGTCGCGTTGGTCATTGAAAAACAAAAGAAGTCTCTTTATGTGTGCTTTGTCTTGTGCGTTTAAGTTGTTGTCTCCTATCCCTATCTTTCTATTTGTTTTGAGTACGTTTGATATTTTCTGTAACCATGCGGTTTCGTCATATGGGCCTAGATATGTTTTTGTTAATTGGAAAAAGTTGTCTTTGTTAGGTGTTAGTTTTAATAATTTTGGTATTTCTTCTGATTTTTCCCAATCTTTGAATTGTTTTAATAAAACGTCAGTTTGTGTTATCGCGTGTACTCTGGATAGGGCGTCAGCGGCCGCGTTTTCCTTTCCTTTTACGTAATCTATGTCATACTCGTATTCCTCTAATCTTAATCTCCATCGGATCAATCGGCTGGAGGGGTCCTTACAGTTGTGTAGCCATTTAAGGGCTTGGTGGTCTGTTTGAATTTGGAATTTACGGCCTAATAAATATTGTCTCAGTCTTTTAACTGCCCAAACGATAGCTAATAATTCTTTTTCCGTCGTTGTATAATTTCGTTCAGGAGGGTTTAATGTTCTCGAAATGAAGACACAAGGGTGCCCGTCTTGTGAAAGGATCCCTCCTAAACCTTCGTTACTGGCGTCCGTTGTCAACGTAAATGTTTTTGTGTAGTCGGGATATTTTAGTACCGGTGCTTGGCATAATCTTTCTTTTAACGTATCGAAGCTGAGTTGTGTTCTGTCGGTCCAGTGGAATGGCGTGTCCTTTTTCGTGAGGTCCGTAAGGGGTTTTGCTAGCTTTGAAAAGTTACGAATAAATTTTCTGTAATAACCTGCTAGCCCGAGGAAAGATTTTACTTCTGTTGGGTTCTTAGGTTGTCTAAAGTTTTTTACTGCTTCTATTTTCTTCGGATTGGGTTTTACTCCCTCACTTGTTACGGTATATCCGAGGTATTCCAATTCGGGCTTTAAAAATTCGCACTTATCTGGCTGTAGTTTCAGCCCCAATTCCCTAAGTCTTTGTAAAACGATAGCTAGGTTTTGGTTGTCTTCTTCTATCGATTGACCAAAAATAATAATATCGTTTAGGCCACACACCACGGACAGGATGGCACCCAGATGTCTGCATATGCTTGGCGCGCACCCTCAATAGTCTTAAGTGCCCACCAGGGGGCCTTGGCATTTTTATAGTCAAGGTCCTTCGGACCAAGCGAGTATTTCCTGTCTTAAATTTCCCTTTACGTTTATTGTCTACCACGTGTTAGCTTAGAAAGTTGGTTTTCTCCACATCTGGTATGTTCCGTTGGCAACTTTCTCGCGAGGGCGGCTAAAACCCTTCCTGGTCCACCAACCGTCCTATTATCCAATCGGAGATGGTGCCTACTGCCCTCACTTCCTTAACCAAAATTGTCATCAACAAATCCGATAGTCCCGTGTCCTTAGACACACCCACCCCTAGCTTTCCTCAGACACAGTATCGTCAGTAAAACTTCACTCATTCTGTATCCTTAGAATAGTCAACATATCTATGTCGGTCTCTTATAAGTCGCGTACTTAATGTATTGTTGTAACTAAGTCTTACATAACGTGGTTGGAGGGAATTGTGATTTATGTTAATTCAGTGCGTGTTACATTGTGATTGGTGAATTCATAATAAAGGCTGATTAAAACCAAGTAAATAGTTGTGTTACGACTCGACTATATTTTATTTTCACCGACCAACCCAAAAATTACGTGACACTCTCGTCGATACATTGTATATGATCCGACGGGCAGATAGGGCGGTCTGCCTGCGACACTGTAGGGCCGCGAGCGACGGTTAGAAAATACAGCCTGTGGTAAGCCTCGTGGCGTAACACAGATTTTACGTTAATTTTATTCGAAAGATTTAGATCAAATTTTTCCTTCGAAGAAGATTTTTCTGTCTTCAAAAGCGATTTTCCATCATTAATCGAAATATCATTTTTGCAATGGCTTGCTAGTGGGATTACGTGTTAAAACGTTCAGCTTTAAAGAGGATTATCTCCATCTCGGCGAGACTAGGCTCTCTAAAAATTGATGAATCCTGTACAGACAATATCTATAGTAAGCAACGCGTCGTCAAAACTTCAAAATATTATTACCCCGCTTTTACGTCGTAGATGTCGACAAAAATATTAATGAGATTTCCTAAGATAATCTCATACTTATTTGTATCGTTAATTCAATCGATTAAGGAACAAGTGGTGAAGAACTATTAGCAGAATCCAGGGAAGGTTTTACTGGCAAGTTTTATTACAAAACATCTAAGAACGATTTACATCATAATAAAAATAATCGCGCTATCTCGTCGCGTGACATGCGCACGAGGTCTCTGCGATTGCTAATCGATCTACAAATACTTACACGTACATATGTACAAAACTCGTGGCCATACACCACGTTGTCCATATTATTTTCATCTCGTTAATATATTTTGTATATTTATGATGTTATTATTTTACTAGTATAACGATTATTGCACTATATTCTATAAGATGGAGCTTTTGTACGAACAATTTCAGGAACTTTTATAACAAAGGAAAGTACTAATTTTTAACATTAACTACCCACGACAATTTACGACAATTACTTTAAGCTACGTTCTTACTCTAATTTTTATTCGCTCGCCTAATGATTGAATTTTTAATCAATCATTGTTGATGAAAAATTGCGATGATAATTGCATTGCGGATCTTTATGCAAATGCATATTTTCGTGGATACAATAATACAATTGAAAGATTTGATACAATCGAAAGGACTTGGGCAAAAGTATGTTTCTATCCATTAAATATCATCGATAGTGCTGTACTTTTGGATATTTTACAAAATTTTGCGTCATACGCATTCTATAAATTTTCGTATCTTCGAATCACCCATAATTGCATAAAAATCCGCTGTTTTGTGATAATGAATATTAATGACGGTGGAATTTAAGATTCCTGGATTCAATAACTTGTCTTACTCTAATACATGTATTGCACGTTTTTGGAAGACTAAAGATTCTTTGCTCGAGATCAACGCGACAAATATTGTACTTCGTGGTGAACGTTTCGCTACAGCCTTTCGACCTCTGTGATCGAGTTTTCGCTTTTCCTCGATTTTATACTCGATCTCCGTAGCATGCTACTCCTTAAAGGTTCACCGCGAAGCGACGCTCTCATCGAATTCCTCGCACTGCATCTAGAAAATGATCGGAACATGGCGACCGGTGGTGTCTCCTCGTCCTCGCGTTTCCTGTCAAAACATTGCGTTTAAAAATATTGAATCCAATCGCTTAAAGATTTGAATAACTTCCCAACTCGATCCTTCTCTTCTGTTCAAAAGATTTAAAAAGCATTTGAAGAAAGAAGATAGTCCAGTTTTCTTTTGAGAGATTTAACAGATTTTAAGAAGAAAGTAATACGAAAGCATACGAAGATGTAGATCTAACAGAATCTTGAACTTCGAGCTTGAAGATCTGTGAATATCTTTGAAAAAAGGAGACCGAAAGTTCCTTTATGTGATTTTACCTTCCGATACAAGGTACATCCCACATCTTTTGATCTTTTCCAAAATCTTCGCTGTCCTGCAGCGTCTGCGGAAGATCCTTATTCAATGTTTCCGGCAAAAAGAGAGTCAGAAGACCGCCCATAATTCCGAGTGTGCCCAGCACAAGAAGAGGTAGGAACGAGGACACAACATTGAGATAGACTACGAAGGGTGCGAGGATACTAGCAACGTATCCCATTATATGTATCAAAGCTACACCCTGAGCTCTAACCACAGTTGGTAATACTTCAGCCGCATATTGGAGACCGATATTGTATGAAATGTTTATCCAAAATCTACCGAGAATTGCCAGAGAAGCTGTATATATACCTGAAAAAAAAATTTTAGCATTAGTTTTTAATTCTAATTTTTCATGAAATAATTTTAGAAAATTTTAAGGAATAAAAAGGGAAGAAATTATTTTATCTGTCTGTAATTTGTCTGGTTGTCTGCAATAGTTGATACAAGCATTTGCTAAGCTTAATATAAGCGTGCTTAGCTCTAAGCTAAGCACAAGCAATAAACTTCTTATCTATAAAACGTTAATCTAGCCAATTTGAATCTAAGGGATTGTATTATGGATTACGGCTACTGAAAGCCATATAGCACTGCTGGAGCGCTGAAGCCCATCATTTTGAGGACTATTGCCAACGCCCTTTGATATATGCGGAAATACGAAGCGATCTTATGATCAAAGCAGTAGAAGGGGAAATAAAATATCTATACAACGGATACATGATAGGGCTTGGAAACTATTCTAGCAATGTAGCAAATAATCTACAAGCATTTGCATGTTATAAATATTCCAAAATATACATTTTCTTCCTTTCAAAAAGCACAATGTTATACGAATGAAAAATATTCGTCTGATTAAGTCAGAATTATCGACTTAGGTTATTTAGAAGATTGATCAGTAATATAGAAGGGTGAATATATAAAAACGAAATGTACGAACTATTGGAAACGGCAGAAGCCCAGATGCTGAAGATACCAGAAATGACGAGGGAACCACACGCCAGCCATCTTCTGCCCCATCGATCAAGAACGAGCGTGAAGAACGTGTCAGCAGGCAGCTCGGTTGCTGCAGCAATCGTGAACGTAATAAACACGTCCAGGCCTAAATTATCGACGTTTCGTACGTGACCATCGAACACCAAAGAAATCGCCATCCTATATTTCGTAAAACAATTTCATATGATAAAGAAAAGCACGCTATCATATTTCATGTGAGAAGCAAATTCCTTGCTTCAGAAATGAAGTATTTTTAGACAAAAGATATAAAACTGTTCGTGAGATTTTTACAAGATACAATTCCGATTTTACGTCAATCTATTTGATATCTGTTTAATAGCGATACGAACCAAATAACAATAAATAGAATCGTGATATTCCGTAGTCGTGGCGTTCTAAATAGATCCAACACGGAGTACGTTTTGTCTGCTTCCTCCTCTTTGCAGATTCTGGCACAAGTTTCCTGCTATTAGCAAATTTTTAATTAGTTAATGTCGTTTGTCTGTTTTTCTTACAAATTTATGTGAATCTGTTATGTGTACAAAGATTACGATAAAATCCGGAAGAAAGTTTATGTTATATTTGTATGAGACGATCCTTTCGAAATAGTTTACTTGGACGTTCGCAAATTTTTTCATTTTACTTTATAAAACATCAAACCTCTAAAAGTCGATTATCTCCTTATATCGTACATTAATGTTAATATTGCCATGATCTATTCAGACTGAGCAGTTTCCAAATGTTTAATCTATTTGTATAAAAATTTTCAAAGATAAAAACAATTATACAAATTCAATAAATAACATTACAGAAATAGACAATAACAGACAATAACAGAAATTGACAGCAATTTATCGCTGGCAATTTAGGTGATGAATAAGATATAAAATTACTAGGTTGTAAACAAATTTTCATTACGTAAAAGACCCAATTAGACTTCTATTCAAAGAGAATGATTATATGATATGCTTAAAGGCATATAAATTGGTATTTATAGAACGCACATAAAGCAGGAAAGATCATAAAAGTAGAAAATACGGAAAAGATTGCGGTAATCGGTTTATTTACCCGGAATCGTCTATAGATGTCATCGGGCACCTTGGTGCCGTTGATTCGCTCGAATTTACCAAGGATTTTAATGGCCCTGTCTATCTAACCTTGGCTGACCAGCCATCGAGCGCTTTCCGGTATCAACCATGGCGTACCTACGGCTAGAACAAGAGGAACTGAGGTGACAATACAGGTCATCCTCCAGTCGGCCAAATAATAGGCGATCCAGGGTAGAATGCAAGTTGCAAATGTGAAGAATATTGCGATCGACATATTCGCCACGAATGTCATCCGCTTTGGTCCAACGTATTCTAATACTGGAATAAAAAACATAATATTTAGAAGAATCATCTGTGAAAGAAATATTCTGTGAATAAAGAATGGAACAATATATTAGGTTGTCGCAGAAATTTCTTTCGTCTCGTAAGGAGATAATAGACGCATACTATTTTTTGTTTTATATTATTTTATTGAATTATATTCATTGGGACAAAATAGATCATACGTAATTCAATAAAATAATATAAAACGAAAGAAACTTTTGGGGCAACTTAACGCAATATGAAGAAGAAAAATTTGAGTTACAAATATATAAAAAGTAGATATACAATATATAGATTAATTTAACAAACGTGTTTAGTTCTACGATTAAATCGTGTTTAGATCTAATAACAAGGACTTTAATAATTTCCCGATGATTGTTCAAGCCCATTTAAATTTCCGTAAGTGTTTCGATACTTATCGACAAGAATACGTTTCTATTTACGAATTATATAGGGTGGTTGGTAACTGGTGGTACACGCGGAAAGGGGATGATTCTACGTGAAAAAAGAAGTCGAAAATATAGAATAAAAATTTTTCGTTTGAGGCTTTGTTTTCGAGAAAATCGACTTTGAATTTTCGCTCGGTACGCGTGCACTTTATCACGTCTCGTTATAACGGATCTCACTGTAGATCGTTGTCTCAATTGACGTTATTTTTAAAATTTTTAAAATTTTTAAATTTTTAAATTTTTAAATTTTTAAATTTTTAAATTTTTAAATTTTTAAATTTTTAAATTTTTAAATTTTTAAATTTTTAAATTTTTAAATTTTTATTCTATATTTTCGACTTCTTTTTTCGCGTAGAATCACCCCCTTTCCGCTTGTACCACCAATTACCAATCACCCTGTATTTCTTAAAGATACAAAAGGTAGAATCACGCGTAACTAGCAATATCATAAATTAACTGTGAATAAACGGATCGTTAGAGTCAAAGGATCATTTACATAATTCAAACACGAGCGTGTGTTACCTTGTTAAGCTATTTATGGTAGATATTGAAAGATCGATAAGCCTGAGATACATATTTATGTCGAAACGAACATTCTCTACGGAAAGTCGAGTCTAATTCGATGAAAACAATTGACTTCCTGAACGAACATATCGATATATATCCACAGTGCAATGACAAGTAAATATTACTCTATTTTCGTACAAGAAAACAGATTAAAACGATGAGAACTTATCTTGAACAATTGAACTGACCTTCGCGATGAATGAATCTCGCAATTTCACGAATACGTAGACGAAATTAATGTCTGGTGCGTATACGTCCAATAAATTAGAAACGCAAGGTTGTAACTCTTTAATCGCATAACAGGACAAGATGCAATAAACACGTGGAAATATATCATAGTGAACAACGTCTATTTGTAGTTGCCGCAAAATAGGGAGTACTTGCTCTTAATGAAGCAACCGTGTTAGCCACTTAATAGTGGCTTGCTTCTAATCCGGAATCACCTTCAATTAGTTGTAACTAGTGGCTTCCTGATAATTACCGCTCAGTGGTTGTTTCTTTTTTTTTTTTGCTTTATTATAATTGCGATGCTCGAACCATGTTTACCATGGAACTCGCTTCCTTATTTAAGATCACTTTGTACCATTGATTTTTACTTTTCATGCTTCATAATGAACCAATTTATAATTCATAATAAACCAAAATGACGAACGTTCGTTTAAATCACGAGTTTCAGATATTTCTATTCTCTAAAATTACCTGAATTAATTTTTATTAAATAAAATAGCTATAGGATAATTCCACAAATCAGATATTTTGAGCAGATATCTCGGAATTTCCTGTTTAATTCGCCGTAAATTTTCCCAATACGCTCTGGACCTCCTACATATATATAACGTGTCTATATATAACTGTTAATTCATCATTTTCTCGTAATCCTAACAAACAATGCTTAAAAACTTTAACTACATTTTGGATTATTATCTCGCACGAATAAATTTTAAGCTATTAATCGCTTTCCTGAAAATCTGTGTTGGTTATCAGCTTCGGTACGAGACCATCGAGTAACTCCGGTACGCATGAATGGAAATAATCTCCCAGTTATATCCAAATGTTTAATAATTTTCTACATAAAAATTTAATGAAAAATAAGAATAGAAGAACCTCGCATTACAAAAATCAACTTCCATGAAATCTAAATATTATTTATGCTGTCTGTAATTTTCAACATCTTCTTTCGCAAATCATCATCACCATCATCATCATCACCATTGCGACAGCCATTCTAAAATATATGTATCATTAATTTAATAGAAAATAAGAGTAGAAGAACCTCACGTTATAAAAATCAATATTCATAAAACCAACAAAATATCGTTTTTAAATATATGTATCATTCAGTTTGTATTGCCTTTACAACGCGTAGATAGGGCGAGGAGATCTCTTCTGAAGACGAGATATTATTCTCATAGAAAGGATACAGAAAGGAGAAGAAGACGTAAAGAAGCTTCTCTGAGACCACTCGTTTCATCACTTCGCCTCTCAAGGTTTACTGCCTTTAACATTACATTATTCGCGCAGAAAAAGTATTCGCTTTTCTCCCAGCTGTTTCCGTCACCCTGTAATTTCATATCGTGTTACCGTTCGATCAAAAGCGACAACTCATTTATTGTAAACGAAGATTCCGTGCGGCACAGTTAGCAAAGATAAATTACAGACGATCGTATTAATAATAATCTGACCGATATCTCGCAATGCGACCAATCGATAAACGCGAGCACCGTCCAATGCAAGGACGTTGTTAACGTTTCGAAACTGATTAACGTTCGTTCTCTTCTTTCTTTTCTTTCGTTTCTTCCTTCTCGCCTGTTGGCTCGTAAAAGTATCTTAGCATTTATAGACATTTTTTATTTATTTATATTTATTATATATGATGGTATCATAATTAGTACAACAAAGTATTATTACGTTTCTGTTATATATTCATGAATATATTGGAATTTCATTAGGATCGTAATAAAGTCATATAATAATTATATCGAATATGACGTCAGAATTATAAATACGGTTATTATAATGCAGAGTTTCAATTAAGTAAATTTAAAAATCTATATACAAGATACAAAATTATTTAGCGTAATTACATATTTCACAGTAATTACAAAAATATTTAATTATAAAAATAGTCAAACATTTATTATATTAATAAATCCCGATATTTGATAACCATTTATTACATGTTTAAGATAACTATTTATGCTGTATATTTGTACTAAATAAATGTTTGCATTAAATATCTCGTAACTTCTATGTGCATCTTCAGAAATGCTTCAAACTTTACCAATATAATCATTACAATGCTAATGAAATTTCAGAATGTTTTATATAACACATATTCTACATACATATAAATTTTCTGTGGCAAATATGTAAATGCTTTTATAAACTACTAGGTTTATACGCTTTGCAGTCTCATATTTTCCTCCCACTGTTAGCATTATCTGCAGTTTGTATGTGAGTTGTATGAAGTTGATCGAATTCTACGCTTTCAACGAGTTGGTTGAGTGAGGTTCTGCTTGAATAAGTTATAAATCCTGGCAGGAAGAAAGGCACGTGTTATTGATATCGACTGGTTAGCTGGAATGTTGAATAGGAATTTAAAGAACCAACTCAAACTTTATCGATAATAAAATATGGAAAATATGACTGCAAATAATACGTGAAAAATAATGGAAATATTCTATAGGATATTTGAATGTTTATTAGAGAATTTTAATAATAATATGGAACATAAAGAAGAAAGAAATTCGATGATACTAAATAATGATGATACTGAAAATTTCAGTGATTTTTATTAATATAAAATTAACATTAATATAAATAAAAACAAAATCTACTATAAATGATATAGACGAACTTTTTAACTAAATATCGTTAGAAAGAAAAGTGACACAAGTATACATACGAAACAATACAAAAAATCCGCATCTATCTAGAGAAATTTGTTATGAATTTCAAAGTCTGTATAAATACGTATACTAATACATAAAGCTTCTAAAGCTCTAAAGTTTTAATGTTTAAAAAAAAGTACAAAAATATTTCTATTAAAATATATATGATATTTTCCACGGTATTTTCTACGCAGTTTCTACAATTAAGGATTTCCTCGTTCCCATCGATTTTTCTCTAGTTGTGAGACCCTCGGATAATCACGTCCCTTTCATTTTATCTTCGCTACGCTCGATTATAAATACGGAACTGAATATAGAATTATTTGCAACTCAATGAATCCGATGATGTAATTTGTTACGCGCTCGAAACGAATTAGTATCACTTATCTTAGTTTCAATCAATACCTCACTTTCTCAAGTCATTGATTAAAATACGATTTACACTCGTACAGATCGAGCCTTCCTTCTCAATATTTCCGTCGAATATTCGTGATCAATCGTTTAATCGACCTTGATAATTAGAATAGAAATAAGAAAATTCGAACGCCAAATCATTAACGAACCAGCCACTTGCTCACGAATCTCGTCAACTTGGCCTTGTTTTGTCGAACAAATTGTAAATTTTTCCAACCTCGGCTTGAGTCATCGATTCAGGGTTAATGCACGCCACCTGAGTTTCTTTGGTCTCGATTTTCACAATTGGAATGCTGTCTGCAGGACAAACTTGCTATTCGATCAAGAAAACTCGTTTCAATGACTCGTCTGATGAACTTTCAATCAGCGTTCTTACGTTTCAACAGAGTCTCTTCAAAAGTTTCAATCAGGGTCTTAACGCTGTACTTTCAGAGTATAAAATATCTTTCAAGACAGAGACTAGTCTAGATTTTCTCTTCAGTATATTGATATTAGAACAATAACTGGAAAATATATTTCTACAGTATTATAATTGAAATTTTTTCATGTAGAGTTATAATAAAATTTTGTATTATGAATTGCCTGTATTATGGATATCAGACAATGAATTCAGCATGAATTATATCGATCTTATATTAAACAATTTATTAGAATTTTCAATGGAATATTTAAAATGTTACTTGATTGTTTTATATTATTATGTGATATTTTTACGAATTTTAAATAAGTTTGCTAGAAGAAGATGTTCATTTTAATTAAAACCATATACATGTATGTATGTATATATATACATAGATTTATAGTTGTGGAAGCGTTCGTTGTAGAACCATTCATTCGTTACCTTCGCTTTCCGTTGGGAAGTGAAAATTTATGAAAACCCTGGTATGCTATAGTTGTCCAGAAATGAAAAGCAATTTTGAACAACTAATCCTTTGTAATGAGAATATTGTCTCGTTAAAAGAGAAAACAAAATTAATACATAACTGATCGCGAGTATAGAGGGAAAATATTAGTATAGAAAATGATTGCGAACTAACTACCTTTAAATATTATAAATATTCAATGGTATATATAAATCTAAATATCTTAAAGTTTCATATTTTTATCTTGCATGAAATTCTTATAAAACAGGAAAATTAATTTTTCTCTGTCTCTCTCCCTCTCTTTGATATAAACGCCGCAGTTAAAAAATAAATATGTATGACCTCATGTATATTCATATGTATTTAAGCATCTTTCTTCGTAACTTTGAATGGTTTTCAATTTCATTTAAATTGTTGCATGGCAACGTGAGTTCTGTTGCAAAATTCATATACTTGTAGAAACGTCAGTCGTAAATCAAGCATAACAACAGTTTTACAGTATGTTGTAGAGATTACTTTGTTATTTAAACTTAGAGATCTTCCTGCTTACAGTAATTACAAAAAGTAACTGTACACCATCGTATTTAGAACAGCATTTATATATATACCAATTAATTAAGACTAAGTCTTAAGATAAGACTGATTAAAATATTAGCTTTCGTATCATTTGTAATACTTTCATACATGCTTATAAATAATTAATGCTATCAAAATGAAACGTAAAAACTGATTTAAAAAAAAGGAAGAGAGACGCTTCATTGGGAAATAAGGATACATACGTACAAGTACTTTTTGTAGCCACTGTGTGGCTTTCAAACTCAATTCCAGGGCAAAAAAGAAATTATTGAAAAACGGTTACCTAATATGTACATCATAGTGAAGCAATTATCAAAGGCGAATCCAACGAAAAAACGACACAAAGTGAACTGCCAGAAGCTACCCGTGAACGCAGTAGCCACCCCAGCGAGAAATCCCATTAAATTAACTCCGAGCAAAGCTGGTATTCTTCCATATTGATCAGCAACCCATCCAAAAATTAATCCTCCGAAGATAGCGCCGATGAAGAAGATACTTTGAGCTATGGTTGGCAATGCATCATACTGACAAACCCATCCCAGCTGCAACAGAAAACTACAGTCGAATGATTTACTTCTGATCACGATCAGCATCACGGAAATCTTATAGCAATTTCAACGTCTCGATTAAACGAATTTTCGATCAAAGTTTCGAAATTCCTAATGATCTGTCCTTTTTTCTTTGCCTTTGAGGAAAAAAGAAGGAGAAGCTTAAGACCCTGCGCGTTCTCGCGTCCTTCTTCTGGATGCTTCCTACCCCTCGATGAATAATTCTTCTCCTGACGAGCGACGCAAAGTTCATGGAAATCCACTGGAGCAAAAGGTCTTGCAATTTATGTCGAACAAATCTGCGTGTTCGCGCTGTTGCTCGTTATAACGTTTTATTAAAGTTTCTTTTCAATCCGATATTTTCATTTTCAGTTTTATCGCAACCTAGTTTTATCAGCTTTCATAATTCGAAATTTTTTATCCTTTTTTTTTTCTTTAAGTATTTTTATAAATATTTATTCGATTGTATTTTATTTGGCAATGTAACGCTTGAATTTAGAATGTACTCTGTAATTTCACTACATGCACTAATTATTACTGCAATATGTACTAGTAATTCTGTTACGTACTATAATTTTCCTCTGTGGAAATCGACATTGTTAATTTTCCCACTTCTGAACTATCGATCTTTCCACAAACGTTTATTCGACCCTTTTCATCGTTCTTCTTTCTTTCCAAAAATTGTACACTACGCTTATTTTT
>NW_022883771.1:0-17917 GCF_011952255.1 Bombus vosnesenskii
GATTAAGTGTATTTATGTCATACAAGTATATTCGTCTAGATATTTGCCTTTGGCAAATATTTATACTGAATACTATTATACATATTTGTCAGTACCACGAATATATTCTCAAATTTATATGTTTAAACTAATTATTAAAAAATTAATGATTATAATCGCGATGTGTAAGAAGACCTATCCGGAACTAATAAATAAAGATATGAAAAAAAATGTTACTACTCACGGGTGTAAAAAATACCCGCGGTCACTATGCTCGCAAAAAATTCTACATAATACAACCAGTCACCCGTGCCGATTCGGACCTTTCATCCTACGACATAATGGAGTGACCGGAGGAACAAAAACGCATGCGACTCACCATTAGAAGCGAAGAAGCGGAAAACGTTCCCATCGACACTGCATTATCTCAGCAAATATCATTTCAAAGACTAACATCAGGCAGGAACTGTCGAAAATCCAATGGTGGAAATGGAGGTTATGAAAAATCTGTTACAACACAAAATACGATAAGTGATCGCTGATTATTTGGAATGTTGGAGATTGTGAAAATGGAAATTTATTACACTCCTAACTTTAGTAATAATAAAGATTGAAATTCTAATAAACATCCATAAATGTAAAAACTGAAACTCTAATATAAAAGTTTAAAATCTAGAAATCAAAAATCTAACGATTTTTTAAATATATTAGTCATTTGTTTTATAATTTGGTATTAAGACTTTAACACTTTTTTTATTTTAATAGAAGAATAATCTTAGAAAACCCTAACCTATGAAATTTTCAATCAAATTGTATTTCTTAATCAATAGTATTGAAAGCACAATATACAGAATACACATAATTCAAGTAAGATATGTGAAGTTACTTACATTCTTGGCTTTTGAGCCATCGTTGGAGCATTCCCAAAAAAGACAAAGAAGTTTAAGCTGTGATATGTCTATAACAAAACAGAAAATATCATTAATATTGTTAATACACAATGAGAAGCATGGAAATTTAACAACAATAAAGACTAAACTCTGATAAGTATATAAATTGAAACTCTAATATAAAAGTTTGAGAATAAAACATTCACTGATTTTGATACGTATCAGACAGTTTTATTGTACCTTAATGTTAAGATTTTAAGACTTTATTTCAATTAAAAAGGACATTTACAGCTTTCTAAATTATCAATCGTTTTATTGTATAATTAACAGCGTAGATAATTGTTTGATAAAATTTGACTACTTTCGCGTGTGATTATTTAATTGAATTTAATCAAAACGACCGTGATTGGAAAATATTGAAAAATACTTTTGCGGAGCAAACACTGACTCTACAAACCGCATTGCACGCGGTCAAAAATATTCCCTAAAAATAGAATTGTTTATGGGTAGTGTGGGGTGGGATGGGATGGGGAGGAGAAAAGAAGCGAAATATAGTTTCGATGTCTTTCATCTTTTCTCTATCAAACGTTTATTTAGAAAATAGTGCTACTTTTCTTTTACGTATGAAAAATATTAATTTAAAATTACAACATATTTCTAGATATCGAACAAATGTTTGCGAATACCATGAATGCAATGTAAGCAGTTGCAAGAACTATACTATGAATGTTCGTTACTAGAATATGAGATATACACTCCACTAATACACTAGAATACAGTTGAAAATATTTGCAAGATTTCGAAAGTTCACAACTAAATATACTTAAATAATACTACAGAAACGCATGCGAAATTTTGTTTTAAAGTACTTGAGTTTACTTGCGCGTCACCTCTATCAAAAAAAATATATGTTACGAAGTTAAAAAATATAGTAATGTATAATGCGAAAAACACAGTAATGAAAGTAATAAAGAACCGACGCCACCAATAGGTTATAATACGTTACAAACCTGACGCAACGCTATCGACGTTATCGGTACGAAATGAGACGACTAAATGACTCTTTGTACGTTAGTTTCGCCGAGTAACTTACAAAGTGTGAGGGAGGGGGAAGGGGGACACAAGAGCCGGTGGCACAAGCAGCTACGCAGTTAACGATCTAGACAAAGAAATGTATACATCAACAAAAACATTCCTATTCTACGAAGCATTTTCTTTCGAATTGCGCAGCACAATTCTTTCTCTACGTCGATATTTACAAATATCGTACAATAATTCGTAGCCCTACTGGCAACATCACAGACACATTTGTCTAACTTATTACTTTAGTTACCTTACTTTATAATCTTAATTTCGTTAAACAAAGCAAGATTGAAACAACAGCATGGAGAAAGTGAAAAATTACTTAAAATTACTGTTCCGCAATGACACAGTACGCAGATGAAGTCTTAAGCGCTTTTTGAGTGCGTATTCGCTTTTAATACTAATATAAAAATAATAAAAGTGGAACGATATTTATTTTTAAGTCCAAAATGTAGTAAGAGAATAATTTTTTCACGGTTGAAAGTTTGAAGTCCATTGATATTTTCTGTATATCATTTTTATTATCACGACGTAGTACCTGAAGTTTTGACCGATCTAATGATTTTTATTCTTAGAAATATCCTGAATGAACGGGGAATTAAGAAATGTGTAATGAAGGATATAAATAATGGAAATTAATTATGGTGGAGGAATCAACGAAGAAAAGTTATTTTGCTAATTATTATACGAATGAATATTCAAAATGTCGCTCAACGACTACTAAACCATTTAATTAACACTAACCTCACCACCCCTAGTCAAATGACTGGTTTAAATATCTAATTTAAAATTGTACATTTATCGTTATATCTTTTGTTCATTTAGCTTTACGTGAATTTTTATATTCTCCGATTGATTGATTTCTCAACTTTTAAAACCAGTTATTTGACCGGGCCTGGTGAGATTAGTGTCAAAAGCCAGCCTGATATTTTCTTCAATTTCTGATCTTCGGTTGATTTTCAGTATTTTGCATTCACTTTCCACCAAAAATTAGATGTGACAAACGAAATGCAATGTAAGACTTGCTAACGTTTAGGTCATGTTGCTTCTAATTGCAACGGACTGTCGCAGCGTTAAATTCAACGATGAATTACGATCCAGATGCAAGTATTGATCCAGATTTCTGTATCGAAGAAAGCAAGGATAACACAAATCAACCTTGTTGCGTTTTGTGTAAAAGTTTTGGTCATCCTGTTCACATCAAGATTGCTCTCTCAACGCTTATTGTCAGTGTTAAAAAGGCAATGGCAAAAGAGAATGTGGAATATTAACGAAGAGCGAAACAAATAAACAACAACAAGTAACAAGAAACAAATAACTCCAAAATTACTTGCAGTAAAATTCCATCGAATAGTAAACTAGATAATTGTCCTAACCTCTGTATTCCCTTATTTCATCGCGATATATCTGATGGCTAAATATGAAAAGAGATTCCGCGAGTCGAAACGCGCCACAACTGACGCGACGATATTAGCGTATATAGCGATATTAGCGGTAGCGTTCGACTTTGTTGTCGTATTTCACCTTGTCGTTATGAACAAACAGCACACTGCGGAACGTGTAATGTAAGATATTCGCGCGTTGCGGTAAATGCATAAGCGATAATGAGCTTTGTAGAAATAATCAATTAATTAATATTCACCAAATACTAACACGCACGTGCACTTTCTGGGAACGCTTCACTATCCGCCGCAGATATTGCAGGTTCGAGCGGCCATGCGAGTAAGATTCGTTTCTTTAATTATAGCGGAGTTATTATAACACTCGCGATGACGTTATTTTGTGAAGCGGTAATACGCGTAATAAATTTACTATTGAGACGCGCACGTGTGTAGAACTGACGCCATTTACGTGATGGGTAACGTTAGGACGCATGCGCTAGCGGGTCGCGTCGAACATATGTGGTGGTTCGCCTCGTCGATACGGCATCGTTTAAGAGTATGTACGGTCGGCTCGATGTAAGTTCCTATTATGAAGGAATAAAGTCGGGTCGATATGATCTCCAGGGCTGAGCTGAAATGGTTCATACAAGCCTTGGCGGGTGCAGCGCAGATGTTGAATGTTTCAGTCAAAAAATTTCAGTTGGATAAAGATAAGGATGAGGGGATTAGGGAGATAGGAAATTTGATTAAAGGCATTCTGTCTTCCTTGGAACAAAGTGGTATCGCCGGCCGAAACAATGAGAGTAGTGGAACTTAAGAGGCCCCGAAGAGGAGAGGCCACATACGCCGAGGCGTGTGGGAGGAAAATCAGGAAGGTAAGGAGTGAACAGGATTATAGTGAGGATTCTGAAGGTTGGATGAGGATAGAAAGAAGGAAAAGGGAGAAGAGGGCTCCCTTAGAGCAAGCTATCCCTATGGTGCGTCCGGGTAACAACCGGCAGGTTGTTATCGAAGAGAGAGGCGTACCAAGGAATAGGAGATGGAAGGAAGCCATTCTAGATAAAGTTGAAGAAGGCTGTGAATGGCTTCCAGTTTATAGGAAAATAATGGCGGCTAGGAGCACCTTGGAAGGAGCTATGGGGGTGCGTAAAACGAGAGCCGGCCATATATTCATTGAATTCGACAGGTCGGTGGCGGTGAACGAGGTGGCGGTCAAGTAAAGAGCCGCTCTGAGTGACAATACGGACGTGGCTGCTCTCGTCAACAGAGCAACCTTACAGACCAGGAATATCGATCCCTTTACCAGCAAGGAGAAGGTCGACGCTTCCGATTACGCCATAGGAGCGGTACTTCCACAGCGCGTCAACGATACTTGGCAGCCCCTAGGTTTCATGACGAAATCGCTATCCCCCGCGCAACGAAAGTAGAACGCATACGATCGAGAATTACTCGCGATGTACACCGCGGTGAAACGATTCAGGCACGCTGTCGAAGGGAGAGATTTCGCGATTTGTACTGATCACAAACCCCTACGCGTACGTATACGCGTATATAAACGTATACGCGTTTGATAAAAATCCCGACAAGTGTTCGCCGAGACAGTTTGGACACTTAGACTACGTAGGACAATTTACGACCGATATCCGACACATTAAAGGGGTAGACAATAACGTAGCCGATACTCTACCACGAATAGAAGCGATCGGGAAACCCGTCCATCATCAAACGTTAGCCGCAGCGCAAGAAGACGATACCGAGCTACGCGAAATCACTGAGTCCGGCTCTAGCGCGCTGCAATTGACAAAAATACGATTTCCCGATCAGGATGTCGGAATTTATTGCGATCTCATGAACGAAACCTCGCGACCGTACGTACCGGAACCGTTACGTCGCGCCGTATTTCAGTCGTTACATAGACTTTCCCATCCGGGAATACGCGCTACGCAAAAATTGGTGACAACACGTTTCGTCTGGCCGTCCATTAATAAAGATTGTCGAACTTGGGCGCGACAGTGTATACCATGTCAACGCTGCAAAGTCACCAGGCACGTATCCTAGCATGTCGGAACGTTCAAAACGTTAGAAGGCCGGTTCCAACACACACACTAGACATTATCGTCATGCCATATTCACAAGGTTATCGATATTATCCAAAGTGTATCGATCGTTTCTCGCGTTGGCCCGAAGCCACTCCCATCGTCGATATGGAAGCGCCAACCGTTGCTTCGGCCGTCCTTTCCACTTGGATAGCTCGGATGGTAGAGCGCCTGCACAGACAATTAAAAGCGGCGATAAAGTGTCTCGACACGAGCAACTGGATCGACATTTTACCCATTATATTATTAAGCATTCGAACCGCGATAAAGGAGGACTTAAACACAACGGCAGCCGAAATGATTTACGGCACCGGCATACGATTGCCGGCGAATTTTTTCATAGCAACCGAGCAGCAGGCCAACTCGGAGTACGCGAACCGGCTTAAAGAAGGGATGGGGAAGGTCAGGCCGCATCCGGTCACGCATCATGGCGAAAAGAAAATTTTCGTTTTCTTAGAATTAGAAACCGTATGTTTTCTTATGTCATGACACGATAGGGGGCCCTTTCCAGCCGCCGTATGACGGAACGTTTGAAGTCATAAAAAGAGGCGAAAAAATTACACCGCCGAAATTAATAATCGCGACGTAACGGTTTCCACAGACCGTCGACAACCGGCGTTTGCAGTATAAGGAAAATTCGCCGTATCTCTTGACATACTATTTCCGGTAAATCAGGCGAACGCGAACGACGAAAACAGCGCAAGCAGCGATCGAATCGCGGAAGAAAACTCCAGGAATAGGTATGTTGTGCGGTCCGGACGTAGGGTCCGCTTTATCGATCAGTTCCCGGCAGGTTTCGGTTAGACGTCGTAAATTGTCGGATCGAGTGTATCGATAATTAAAAAAAAAAAAAGAAAATAACGATGACAAATAGAAACTCTGTAAATATTTCAAAAGTTTAACTTAATAAAAACGTTATCACTGGTAGGGGTGATGTAGAGGCACATGAGTCAGAACACAATTTAAATGATGTTGTTGTTTTGCCTCGGAGTATCAAGACCGTTAGGTTCCAAGTAATGTAAGAACAAATAATATCCGGGCAAAACAATGTCGCCGCTTCGTGCAACCGTCAAACGTAGAAGACTTCGATTTTCCGGTTCTCTCCCGATCAGCATAAATAAACGGACCCAACCGAAAAGAATATAATTATCTAGAGTTATCAACCAGTTATCTATCGAATATTTATTAGCGATCTTACTTTGCGACTTATACACCGTACGGGCGTCTTAGCGATTATGGTTTGCATACATATTTATTCAATTATTTTAAATATATTCGACAATTTCAACAACGAGCAATCTCGTCTAATACATTTCACGATGAAACATTGTCTACAAAAGACATCTACAACAATATTTCTGAAGTGCGATCGACAATACACATAAAAGAAATGCCAAAAGCAAGAAGGAATCGTAGAGGTAGAGGCTATACCAGCAGGAAACGTGCAAAAAACGTTTGACTAAACGTTTCCCGAAATTAGAAGAGAAGAAGAAAAAATTAGAAAAAATTAAGAATACCTTAAAATTAGGAAACTACAGAACAAACAGAAATTAGTTTTATCCATCGAACTCACCTATACCCGAACGCGATCTAGGGCTGCATTGCCAATAGTTTAGGAAAGCGATAATTATTCCCGTTTTATAAACTACATAGAGAGTTAAGATCAGAATTTTGATAATAAATATATAAGTAAATAAAATCGAATAAATTACCAGTTACGAGACATTGAAATAATTTATTTATTCCTAGAAAACTTTAATCCTTCCCGCGCTAGTACTCTCCTACCCACAGCAGCTAAGCTGGAACGTGGAGTTTATTTACCAGTCGTATTAGTACAATAGTTAATGCTCCTCCTACAGTCATATCAACGAATTAGAATATCAAGAATATGACAGTTTGAAAATTAAAAATAGTGTTGCACTTTAGAAAGGCGCGAGAGTTTAACGACTATTTCTGGTGGCAGCAACTACAGTTTTGATTCAAGCGTCAATTTGAGAAAGCTAGGGCCCGAAATCGAGAATAATAAGTAACGGTTACGAATACCGAAGGTCAAAACCGGATCGTAACAGTAAATAATGATTAGGAAAGATAACGAATAAATGGAACTTGTTAATAATAATAATAATAACAAGAATAAGTTTCCTTAAATATCATAAAATGCATTTACCTTAAATTTCTGCCAACGAAAATTCTTGAATTTGATACAAAATGATAGCTAATAAAATGAATGAAACAAAAGCTTTAAAAACAACTAATATTAACAGGAATGGGAATAAGGGAAGGGTTGCATATACAAGGATGCGTAAGAGTGCACTTAGAAAAATCAAAATAATTGAAAATATAATTAGAACGCAGGAAGAAGATATCGCCCGAAAATTGTATATTATTTATTTAGTAAAAATTTTATTTATTTCTATTACATATGTCTATGGAAGATTCAGAGGCCAATTAGCGTTAATCCTTCTTCCTCTGAAAAGGACTTACGTAGCTCCAAAAATAATTTATTCTTAAAAATTTTAATTAATAAATCAATTAACTCGCTACTTTCATGCATATATAGTAGATTACGGTATTGACTACGAAATTACTAAGCACAATTATTCCGAGCATAAGCACAAACAATGAGAATCATTTCGAAGTCGTGACAAGTCTAAGCATTATCGTTTGTTATGTAAAAACTAATTGTACACTGCTTAACTGAATTAAGCAAAAAAAGATGAAAATACACGTATTTCCAGGAAATTGCCCTTTTTCTGCTAGTGAATTCCAACATTTATCTAATGAGCAAAATTTATTCGATTGCGATAATGGCGAACGAGACGAAAATTTAAAAAAGGAAACTGTCACAAGAAAACTCTGCTGGATGATTTTCCACTTTATAAGATTAACGGTTCATCGATCAATGTTTTCCAAAACTCATTGTACAGGAGTACTTTTATGTTTTTTCTTTGTTATAAACATTTTTAAACTTCATGATTCATGGCATACTTAAACTTTGGAGTTGAAAGCTATATTTTACAAAAAAATTTTGTACGATGATCCGGGTTATGCCAATATTTCCGTTTGGCACTGTATTAGCATAAGCGAACAACCTAACTTCCAGTCGGCTTGACAAAAATCGAACGACTAGCGCAAACCACTAGCGATCGCTTATTTTTCATAGCTCGGAATATAGCTATGGACATTAAGACGAAATTGTTACCGGAGAAAATACAAAAGTTATGTAGTTCAATACGACAAGATTTCTACAGGCTTTCTACATGTTATGTATATAGAAACGAAAAATGTAATAAAAATGAAAAGCCACCTAAAATAAGAAGGTTAAATATATTTGTGTTCACTTACCTTTATATGAAGAATAGTTTCCTGTCCGGTTACTGCATTACCCTATCTATTATTGAACAAATTTTTAGGTTACAATTATTTACACAAAGCTACTACGCGTGCGAATGTCTTTTTATTTTATAAACCTTTATGTATAAAAACTCTATCCACGTTAAATCAATCTCTTTTTATAGAAACTTAATATAGAAAGTTAATTTTCTAGATAGAAAAATTAAAACTTTCAGTAAATTCATGTACAACGCGCACTCTACTGCGTACCGCATACGAATGACGAGTGAACGTTATCGAATTCCACGGCGACGGCTTAGATAGTGACGAGGACGGATTAATATTGCTCAGTAATTGGTTAAGCTTTGAGCCTATGGGCGGTATCTGTACGCGATTACTGCGCAAGGACCATTTCATGACATGCTCCACCTCTCCCCCTCCTTCGCCCGCCGCTCACACAGCCCCACAAGAAGTAAAAATAGGCCACCGATCTGTCCTGTTTTGCGACCAAATTTTCAGGACGGAAAAAGAAAGAAAAGACAATATCGTGTAAAAGTACGGTTTTTAAACGGCTTAAATTAAATTACAAACTGTAATGTTAAAAATGTAAACCCAACACAAAATATGGTATGGCTACGTCGTACCGTCGCGTAACGGCACTTTTACCAGAACCACTTTTAAACAGTTCTGCCCGAGCAGCCGAGCTAAACGGGCGTGTGCAACAGTGCTCCGGAGAAAGTGCGGCAAGTGGGGAAGAGAAAACTACGAACGGCTACGCCTATAGCCAAACGGCAGAAACCCGTGTCCTATATCAAGAAGCCTCAAAATAGCAGCCTGGAACTCTAACGGCCTACAACAAAGGGCCCAGAGTTCAAAACATTCTGAACCTGAAAGGCAATTGATGAATGGTCATCCTCTGTAGAACACCTCACTAATGGTGTGTTATGATGGTTATCACTCATACCAGATGGAGATGACACTGCTATCCAGGAGCACAATGGAGGAGATTTAGTGAATAAAAAAAACTATTTTAAACATCACCCTACAGCTGAAGGCCTTGGTATGGAACATGATGGCAAAGGAACTGGCCTGCCATCGCATGAGACTGAATGAAAGCAGTCCAATTGCCTACACATGTCCTGCCATTAACAATGAGAATATTCTCATATCACATGATAAGTGAGGCTGGAGCTGTGGAGATCATAATCCTAAAGCCACGCCAGCATAGGGATTCATGAATCAATTTTGAGGCAGAACCCTGGAAAGATACATCAGAAATAATAACCTCAATATATTATCCACAGGAAGACCGACATACTGGCCGACAGACCTGAGCAAAATACCTGACCTGCTAGACTTTGCAGTTACAAAGGGACTAAACGCAAATAAACTAAACATAGCATCCAGCCTCGAGCTTAGCTCCGAACATACGCCCATAATAATTTCATACAGAAGCAAACCAATACTTTACAGCAGCACAGAGAAGCTATGCAATTAAACCACCAAATGGCAAATATTCAAAGAAATAATAGAGAGCAAAATCAGCTGCAACATCCCACTGAAAACACCTGAACACATCGATCAAGCAGTAACAACACTCACAGAAACCATCCAAGAAGCAGCAAGGGCAACCACTATACCTGAAACAACCAACAGACAAACAAAAACAGTTCCACTAGACATCCTCGAAAAAATTAGAGAAAAAAGAAAAGCGAAAGCAAAATGGCAAAAACACAGAACAAAAGAAAACAAAAAACACCTAAACAAACTCACAAAATAAATAAAGAACAAAATAAGAGAGCACAACGACAACGAGTTCACAAAGTTCATCGAGTCACTATCTGCTCACGAAAACAACAATTACTCCCTATGGAAAGTCACAAAAAAATAAAGAAGACAACAAAAATGGCACCAACAATCAGAAGAGCAGACAACACATGGGCAAGAAGCAACGAAGAGCAAGCTGAAGAATTTTCCAACCACCTAGGCAACACATTCACCCCACACAACATCAACAATAGCAACCACAACAGTCATACGGACGAGGATGCGCTAACTACTAGTACACCAACTGACAATCACCATACCCAAAGCAACCGCACAAGAAATCAGAAACATAATTGAGGAAACAAAAAACAATAAAGCACCAGGAATCGACCTAATTAACAGCCAAATCTTGAAAAACCTTCCGCCAAAAGCGATAAGACAAACCACAATAATAGTAAACGCAATACTAAGAATACAATACTTTCCAAAAGCTTGGAAACTGGCAAAAATCATAATGATACCCAAACCAGGCAAGGACCCACACGAAACCAAGTCCTACCGACCAATCTCACTACTACCGGTGTATTCTAAGATAGTAGAGAAAATAATCTACGACCGGATAAAACCAATAATAGAGAAGAACCATCTAATACCGGATCACCAATTCGGATTCAGAAACAAACACCCCACAATAAAACAAACGCAAAGATTCGTCAATGAAATCCTACAGGCGCTGGAAACAGAACAATACTGCACGGCACTCTTTATGGACATCGAAAAAGCATTCGATAAAATAAACCACACTAGCCTACTACAATCAATCAGGAAACAGTTCTCGGGGCAGATATATCAACTAATCAAATCATACAAATCATACCTAAGCAACAGAAGCTTCATAGTAAAAATCAAAAAGACACACTCGGAAGCTAAAGAAATCAAGGCAGGAGTTCCGCAAGGAAGTGTCCTAGGACCAATTTTATACACATTATACACGGCCAACATACCAACAACTAACAATAGCAAAATACTGACATTCGCGGATCACACAGCTGTACTAGTCAGGCACACTAACCCTGCAACAGCAGTTACATTACTACAAGAACATATCACAAAAATAGAAAAGTGGCTTCAAGCGAAACAAATCAAAGCAAACCCCGATAAATGCAAACATATTACATCCACACTGCGAAAACAGAAACCACCAAACATTATACTAAACGGCACACACATAATACAAACAAGGCAAGTCAAATACCTAGGACTCCACTTAGATACACGACTCACATGGAAACAGCATATTACAGCAACAATAGACAAAATACAGATGGCAAGGAGACAAATGTACTGGCTAACAAGTCGAAAATCCAAACTAAGCATAGAAAACAAACTAAAAATATATAAAATAGTCATAAAACCATACTGGACGTACGGAATAACACTATGGGGAACAGCAGCAATGAGCCATATAATCAAAATAGAGGCATCGCACTCTAAAATACTCAGAACAATAGTAAACGCGCCATGGTACGTTAGAAACGAGGACATCCGGAAAGACCTGGGAATACCAACGGTCAAGGAGGAGATCAACAAAAGTGCAAGAAGGTACGGAGAAAGAATAGCAACGCACCTAAATCGGCTGGCAGCGGAAACGATCAACACATCAAGCATAAAAAGAAGATTAAAAAGGAAACACCCAACCGATCTCACAGAGGACATAACCCAACAAACACGATGGCGGTACCCCGCTGGGGGTAGCCACCCACATGTTATATTAGTATACAGCTACAACATTTTACCAAATGTCCTACTGGACAAATTGTAAAATCCAAATAAATAAATAAAAAAACTTTCAAATAGAAATTCGTTGTTTATTGTGAATACACATATGTAATTTAGATTTTTCTTAGGCAATAAACATTATATATATGTAAATTCTATAGAATTTAGAATATCAACCGACGGTTTGACTTTCACTGTGTTTACTGGGAGTCGGTCGAACGATATGAATAGAGGAGGACGGGGACTTGGGATGGAAAATAAAACAGGACTTGGAGAAGCGAAGATTGAACAAAGAAAAAAGCAAGTTAAGAGCCAGAAGGAGAAAGGGAAGACTTAGACAATCGATTGTTGAGTTTTCACAAATCGATCGCCTGATTTCCGAAAATATTACAACATTCCATATATATGTCGGAGATGAAAGAACACCGGAGCCTTTGGAATTTTGTATAATCCCGCAACATTGAAACCTAGAGTCTACTATAGCTGTAATTAAACAATTGTAGTTATTCAATCCGATTGTAATTGTTCGAGAATTGTGATAATGAGCTTGGGCTCGAGGCGACAGCCAGTCGCCGAACGTGAACCACAGTCACGGGATGAACGCCTTGTCTAACAAAGGCATGGAATAATTCTATAGCTCTCCTTGAAAAGGACATAGTTGTAACACTCGACAGTAAACATTTCAACGGTCTCTGTCCCGTAGCTCGCCACACGCAGACCCTATTCTTCGAGTAAGATGATTGCCAGATGTCGATGCGTCTCCGCAGTACATGTTCAGCTAGCCCGAGGGCCCGTTATAAATCTTAAGATTTAGACAACTAAAGTCCTTCAAACAGACAAACAGTCTTTGTCCCAACTACGGGAAGATAGGGGAGACCTGTTTTTCAACGAGCGGCGTCTCCCACTAGCAACTTTCCCTCGAGGACGGCTAACACCTTTTTCTAACCACCGATATGGAGATTGACCAATTAGCAGCAACGCCAATTTCCCTTACTTTCTGAACGAAGGCTTTTCTCGACGAATCCGATGATCTCGTGTCCTTGGACACACCCCATTATAGTTTTCCTCTGTGGCATCATCGGGACGGGAAGGTCATTCCCGTTCGCGATCTCATCGATGAAAAAGAGTAACCCCTTACGACCGGTGAATATTACGCGTCCGACTTAGATTTTGTGAGTACGTTCATCTATCATACCGTCGACCGCGGATTCGTTATTGAACCTAGGATGATTGTCATTAGTTTCTCGAGTATCTAATTACCACGGTTACATGTCCGGTTCTATGATAATCGTATTTGCACTAGCCAATGTCTTCTCTATTGCATAATGACGACGTGTAATCCAAACGAAGATTCGTTTCACGCCCCTAACCCTAATTGTAATGTAAACCCGACATATATATATGTCGGAGATGAAAGGAAAACCAGAGCCTTCCCTTTGCAATTTTGGGAAAATCTTCTAATGCTTTAGCCTAGATTTTATCATAGCTGTAATTAAGCAATTGTTGTCATTTGTAATTGTTCGATATTTGTGATAGCGAAAGTGGGTTCGAGGTGACAACTGGTCGCCGAACGTAGCCACGGTCACGGGATAAACGTTTTGCGTGACGAAGGTGTGGATCGGTTGTATTGTTCTCCCTAGAAATCACATAGAATTGTACTTTAAAGATGTCGATATAATAGGACACACGTATTAGGAATCAATCTCCAAACAGAAACTGCCTAGTAACGGCGTTTGGATCTTTCTCGATGTTTCCAAAGAGTATACAACAAACTTTTGACAGAAATTGCCTAGCAGCAACGATTGGAAACTTCTCGATGTCTCCAGCGAGCATATAACAAACAAATGCAGTCGTATAGCGAAAAAGATTTTCATCAGATATACATTCGTGTGATCGCCTTGGAAAGTGATACATCGAGCAATTTACCGAGTGTCTCAGCAATCGTATTTTTGTGTTTAAAAATCATTCTACGCATAGAAAAGAGTTATCCCGTAGACCGTGGATTCGTTTGAACCCAGGAACATTGTTAATAGTGTTAATTAAATTCATTATTCGTAAAACCTATTAATTGTTAATCTCAATATTCGTTAAATTTATTATTCGTAAAACATATTATTCGTTACTCTTATTATTCGTTAAACTTATTATTCTTTAATCTAATCGTTAGTTAAACTTATCGTTTGTTAATCTTATCATTCATCAAACTCAACATTCATAATATTTTGTAAAATCTTGTATATTCGCGTAAATATAATCTCTGTTGTGTAAAACGATGGCTAATTCAATCGAAGAATCGTTGTTACGCCGGGCGACTCTCTGCCTGGCCCAGGTCATACACCGCGGGCCAGACGGACACCAGATGTCCGCTCTTCCGTACGGCGTACCCTCAATAGCCTTAAGAACCCGTCATACACCCGAGTCACTTGCCTGCTGAGGTCCTTCAGACCCAACAAATGTCTTTTCTAAATCAGTTTCCAAAGATTATTGTTTACTACGGCTTGACACGGGAAAGTTAGCTTTTCTCACGTACGATGCTTCCTACCAGCAACTTTCTATCGAGGGCGGTTAAGGCCCTTCTTAGTCCTCCAACCTTCGTTTGTCCAATCCGAGGCAATGTATACTGGCCTCACCTCCTGACCTAAAATGTCATGAACAAATCCGATGATCCCGTGCGCTAGACACACCCATCACTAGCTTTCCTCCGATACAGCATCGTCACTCAACTTCACTTCTTCTACATCGTTGGAAAAGTCAACTACTAAGTAGTAACGCTAATGCCTATCGGGGCAGTCTAAGCATAACGCGAGAGTCGGTCTCGGTATTGTCGAGCATACATTTCCTCTGCTAAATATCTTATAGTGCTACGTCCACTAATACATTAAATCCAACTATAAGAGCCCTGCTCTAACGTACATATCTATCTTATCTTCGTGCGATAAGTGATTATCTATCTATCTATGCTCATCAGTGTAATCTAAGTGTTGGAAATATATAATTAATAATTCTGTGAATCATAGTGTTATACAAACTCAATCACCCCTATCATCTCAACGGAAATCAGGGAATCGATCAAGTCGTGGTGTCGATTGTCATAATCGTAACGGGAATTTACGACTCCCGTTGACGTCTCTCCTAGCGACTACATGTCCCCGCGATTGGTCGAACAAACAATCGTTACGCGCCTTAAATTCTAATTTTAACCCGATTAAATTTCGGGTTTACATTAGAATTAAAGTTAGGGGCGTGACACGAATCTTCATTTGGATTACACGTTGTCGTTATGCAATAGAGAAGACATTGACTGGTGCAAATGCGATTACCATAGAACCGGACAAGTAACCGTGGTAATTAGATACTCGAGAGACTAATGACAATGATCCTAGGTTCAATAAAGAATCCGCGGACAACGGGACGGTAGTCGTACGCACTCGCAAATGTCTAAGTCGAATTCTGTGTCAATATTCGCTGACCGTAAGGAGTAAATCCTTTTTGTCCATGAGACCGCAAGAGAGAATGACTTTCCGTCCCGGTGATACCTCAGAGGAAAACTATGATGGGGCGTGTCTAAGGACACGAGATCATCGGATTCGTCGGGGATACCCTACGTTCGGAAAGTAACGGAAATTGACGTTGCTGCTAATTGGCCAATCTCCATATCGGTAGTTAGAAAAGGATGCTAGCTGCCCTTGAGGGAGGGTTGCTAGTGGGAGACGTCGTTCGTGGAAAAATAGGTCTCTCCTGTCTTCCCGTAACTGGGACAAAGACTGTGTATCTGTTGAAGGATTTTAGGTAACTACATATTAGTGCTTATGACGGTCCTCGTGCTAGTCGATCACGTACTGTGGAGACGCGTCTACATCTGGTAAACATCCTGCCCGGAGAATAGGATCTGCGTGTGGCAAGCTACGGGACAGAAACCGTTGGAATGTTTACTGCCAAGTGCCGCTACGAATCTTTCTTTTGGAGTGCTATAGGATTACTCAATGACTTTGTTAAATGGAGAGTTCGTCCCGTTGAACGCCGCCACGTTCGGCGACTAATTGTCGAATTGAGCCCAAGCTCATTGTCACAAGACTTAAACAAATACAATTGGTTAGAATGACAGCAAATCGTTTAGTTACAACTGTAGATTTTAATTACAATGTTTCTATGGATCTTCCCGAGGTTTCAGAGGGAAGGCACCGGTGTCACCTTATCTCCGACAAGTATAATTTTATAACGTATTACGTTAGATAGAATAACGTAATAACGTATTACGTTATATAGTATAACGTTATATCGATTTACCTTATATAGAGTAACGTTATAACGCATGACGTTCCGCAGAATAACGTTACGACGTATTACGTTATATCGAATAACGTAATAACGTATTACGTTATATACTATAACGTTATAACGTATTACGTTAGATGGTATAACGTTATAACGTATTACGTTATATGGTATAACGTTATACCGTATTACGTTATATAGTGTAACGTTATAACGGATGACGTTACATAGAATAACGTTATAACGTATTACGTTATACAGTATAACGTAATAACGTATTACGTTTTATAGTATAAAGTTATAACGTATTACGATATATAGTGTAACGTTATAACGTATGACGTTGTATAGTATAACGTTATATCGTATCACGTTATATAGTGTAACGTTATAACGTATGACGTTCGACAGAATAACGTTACAACGTATGACGTTTTATAGAATAACGTTATAACGTATTACGTTTTATAGTATAAAGTTATAACGTATTACGTTATACAGTATAACGTTATAACGAATTACGTTATATAGTATAACGCTATATGGTATAACGTTATAACGTATTACGTTTTATAGTATAATGTTATACCGTATTACATTATATAGAGTAACATTATAACGCAGGACGTTCCGCAGAATAACGTTATAACATATTACGTTATACAGTGTAACATTATAACGTATTACCTTATAAAGAATATCGTAATAACGTATTAAGTTATATAGTATAACGTTATAACGTATTACGTTATATAGTATAACGTTACACCGCATTACGTTACACAGTATAACGTTATAACGTATGACATTCCATAGAATTAAGTTATAACGTATTACGTTAGGTAGTATAACGTTATAACGTGTTACGTTATATAATATAAGTTTATAATGTATTGCGTTTTATCGTATAACGTTATAACGTATTACGTTTTATAGAATAACGTTATAACGTATTACGTTAGGTAGTTTGGACGAAAAACTTACATCCGGCGGAAGCGTTGCCGCACCGGAAACGATCTCTCTCACGCTGCTAAAATCGCAATTTGGCACCATTGGATGCTTCGCAGGACCAATTAAAACTGGAGGGACCAAAGGTATATGCGTAATTCTGTATTTTTCAACGGAACTGAGTAACGTTTCTATCTCGAAATTTCGCATTATGTACGCAGCTGCACCGCAACTTATTGCCGTATTCATCATTCCGAACGCATAACCGCGAAATAATGGCAAGAAAACTAGTATTCGGTCTCCAAGTCGATTGTCCATTGATCCTAGGGCACTTCGATTAAGAACAAAATGCAATTGATTCGAATATTTATAATTTCAACTAGAA